>NC_056732.1:1183277995-1183390495 GCF_019279795.1 Protopterus annectens | reverse complement strand
GCAATGTACCGGCAGATATGTGTTTGCAGACCTGGTCGTTTTGTGTTTACATGTGTGAGTATGCCCAGTATGACCATTCCGCATGTTGTCGACTGACATTGCCGTCATACCTTCATGTGTTTGAGCTTGCCCAGTAAGGCCAACTGTATCGCATGTGTTACATGTCCAGGTAGTCTGTACTGTAGTGCTGACCTCTGCGTTGTACACTGATAGGTGGCATACTGTGTCTGCAGGGTATCCGTCAGTCATGTGGCACTGACTGTTGTTACATTTCTGCACAGTGTGGGGGGACATCCCACTGTATCCACATTCCTACTCAGCACTGGGGGGGGTGCACCTGACTGTTGCTATATCTGTACGTTGGAAGGGGAGCACACCTGACACTTGTACACTTTTGCTACTACTGTACTCATATGTCAGGTACTCCATTTCAGTGTGTAGACCTACCTATTGTGCTGGCTAGAGGCATACCAGTGTACTCCAGATCTTAGTTTTAATTACCAACATATTAGTTTCAGAAATCCTAGCCTTCACAACCTACACCCAACTGCCTGGCCTGCTGTAGTCTGTCTGTGTGGGTCTGTGGGGGGGGGGGTTCATCCATTGGGCATATTCAGAGGCCATAGTACAGCATTTGTCTGTGTTGGTCTACACTTGTTCAGCTAGTTGAGACTTGTGTGGGCTGTATGGACACACATGATGCTCAGCCCATTACCCGCAGTGGGTTATGACACCCTGTGTACTACTGGCTGCTATGGTGACCCCCGTATGTGCTACAGATGTCATGGTGCCACTATGGACGTCTACTGTCTGCTGCCTTAACATTCGGCCACCAAATTCCCTTCCATGCTCGCATCCATACCATAGCTACAGGTACCAACACATTCTAATACAACTGCCAATTGGTAGGTTGATTGACTTACCTTGAGGGTGTGCCAGACCTGAGGATGGTGCTAGAGGGCTGCCTATGTCGGATGCACATAGTGCACTTCCTATACATGGCTGAGCCAAGGTAATTTCATGTTTGGCATCCCTTTTAAAGTCTGTGCGAGTCAGAGAGGGTGATATTCCCTGGGTCCCTTACTGTGTCAGTGCATATGCTATGCATTGCCTCTTTGCCAAGGCCAGGTCATACTGGGCACGCCTCCTTCCGCCTACTGGGTCCAGCACAGGTTGTTCCTCCTCTGAGTCACTCTGTGCCTGTACAGGCCTTGGCATTGGTGGGGGGCTGTGTGGCCCTGCCCCATGCTGTTCCTGCTGCAGCTGTTTCCACAGGATCATATTGTGTAGCATAGCACATACCATAACAATTTGGGTGCATGTAGCTGGTGAATAATGCAAGGCTCAACCGAATTTGTCCAGACACTGGAACCGTGACCTGAGCATCCCAAACACATGCTCTATTATATGTCTGGCCTGTGCGTGTGCCTCATCATGGAGTCATTGTTCAGGCGTGTGTGCATTTCTGATGGGTGTCATCAGCCACGGCTCCAGTGGGTACCCAGCATCCCCCACTAGGTGACCATAGGGTGTGTCCATATTGGCAAAGCTGTGGTACAGCTGTGTCAGATACCATATATTGGAATCGTCATAGCTTCCAGGGCAGCCAGCACACACATTCAGTATAATGCCCTGGGCATCGCATAAGACCTGGCAGTTGATGGAGGGGATTCCCCTGTAGTTAATGTAGGCCCTACCCTGCTCACCGTGTGCTGCTTTGATGCATACATGCATGCAGGCTATAGTACCCACTACCCCAGGGTAGTCTGCCATTTGGTGGAAGAGACGCATATTGCTGGTCAACACCTCACATGTGTTGAGAAAATGTATGTGCTCACTGGCATGTGGTGACATGGAATCCAGGAACTGGTTGAATACCCTGGATGCAGATGCCTGTGAGATCCCCATTATATCCCAAGTTGTGCTTTGGGAGGTACCTGGGGCTAGTATACCTAGGCCTACACATACCTTGGTATCCACTGGGATGGGATCCCCTCAGCCTGTTCAATGTGTCAGGTGTGTCCGGCACAGCTCAACAAACTGCTGTAGGAGGTCTCTGTCCACCCCATAGCGCTCCACTATCTCCAGCTCATGTAGCCCCTGGTAGGTTACCCTGGGTCTGTACAGTCTTCCCTGTCTCCTCACTGAGGGTTGTTCGGCAGCATTCACATCCTCACCACCCTCAGCCTCCTGCACATATTTGTCTATGTTGTCTGCTGCAGCCCTTCTCATTTTGTAGGATTGTTTGTTAAAATTTTCCCACATGTATACACCGGTGGTGTAGAGTGTGGAAAAACCCAAGGTGATGGTGCTTGCTCACTTTATCATAGTGTTCTGGGGCGGGCTTGTCTGCTGGGCCTGTAATCTGCTGATTCTGATAAATATCACCTGTTTGCCTAGCTTGTTCACCTTGACTACTCTCCTACTGCTGTTGTCCCTCCCAATTGCACTAGGCAGGTATAGACAAACCCCTAGCTTAGGCATGCTAAGCTAGGAGCAATCCCAAGACACATGGCTCCAATCTACGTACAGTATGCCTGACACCCCCCCCCCCATGCTTTCACCTATATTCGAGTCCTGCACCCGGCTATCTATACACATACACTCTTGGGACCCTGGGGATAAACGTGATTCACTATTTTCCCCCTCATTTGCATAGTGTTATCTTCTAATGCATAGTTACATGACCCATATTGAGCCTCCCCCAAAAATAACCACTGATTACTGTCGCGCAGGCTCGCACACAACTGGTTAAAAGCACCTTACTATCACCGTATACAATGTCCCTTGTTCTTCCCAGCAACAAAACAACTGGCCACTGCATGGCTCGAAACCAGGACCCTGCACACCACAGACGATGTGCTTTACCACTAAGCCATGTCAGATATACATACATCTGAGGTTATCATGTACAGAACATCCAGCACAGGCATTCAACAGTATAGGACATGGATTCCATCATGTACATTTATTTGTGCTAATGTCCACATATATATGTGTATATATATATATATATATATATATATATATATATATATATATATATATATATATATATATATATATATATATATACATATACATATGTACATCACATATACATATACACACACATACGTAGATATAGAATATATATCTCAACAGTAGACCACTTGACACCGAAGCACTACACAAGAATGAAAAGGAAACCACATGCACCTCCTGCATTATGTACTGGTGTTAATATCAAGGCATGTGTGTTTCTGTGCATCACACTGGTTCAGACTCTATTAAGGGTAAGATTAGGGCTGCTGACATTACTCACCAGACATAATGCTGAATGTATGTGTATGTCTTGCCAACCCAGTCTCTTGGCCGATTGTGACATTTATGGCCACTATATAGGAAAAGAACAAAACACACTCCTCAACACATCCAGTAGCTAGCCACTCACAGACACCAGCACATAGGATATGACTGCCCAACACACACACCTGTCATGCCTTGGAATAGAACACCTACTTGTCTATTCTATCACACTACAGCATTGCGCAGTTACAGAATGTGCTACCAAAATTACTGGGACACAGCACTCCCAGAGGTGTACTTCTAGGTGGGTGACATCATCAGCATTGGCAAAGACGGCGATAAGGATAATATCGAGTGTGAACAGTCTAAAAGCATTATTCTGTCACCAGGCAGACGGAGACACACACACACACACACAGTTGGCATGGCAGGGATTATAACGCCCACCTCACTACTTTATCACACTACAGCATTACGTAGTTACAGAATGCGCTACCAAGATTACTGGGACACAACCCTCCCAGAGGTGTATTTGTAGATGGGTGACATCATCAGCCTTGCTAACGGTGGGTATAAGAAATGTATAGAGTGTGAGCAGTATAAAGGCGTTACTCAGTCCTCAGACAAACGGGGAGAGACACACACACAGCAAGTGTGGGAGTAGAACACTGGCTTAATTACTTTATTACACTGCAGCATTACGCAGTTACAAAACACGCTACCGAGATTACTGGGGCACAGGCCTCCCAGAGGTGTATTTGTAGATGGGTGACATCATTGGCCTTGCTAACAGTGGGTATAAGAAATGTATGGAGTGTGGCTAATCTAAAAGCAACTCACAGACACCAACACATAGGGTATGACTGCCAAACACACACACCTGTCATGCCTTGGAATAGAACACCTACCTCTCTATTCTATTACACTACAGCATTACGCAGTTACAGAACGTGCTACCAAGATTACTGGGACACATCACTCCCAGAGGTGTACATCTAGGTGGGTGACATCATCAGCAATGGCAAAGTCAGTGATAGGGATTGTATGGAGTGTGAGCAGTCTAAAAGCATTATTCTGTCACCAGGCAGATGGATCTCACACGCACACACACACACACACACACACACACACACACACACACACACACACACACACATACACACACACACACACACACACACACACACACACACACACACACACACACACACACACACACACACACACACACACACACACAGTTGGCATGGCTGGGATTAGAACACCAGCCTAACTACCTAATCACACTACAGCATTATGCAGTTACAGAACACGCTGTTGAGATTACTTGGACACAGCACTCCCAGAGGTGTACTTCTAGGTGGATGACATCATCAGCATAGGCAAAGACAGCGATAGGGATTGTATAGAGTGTGAGCAGTCTAAAAGCCTTATTCTGTCCCCAGTCAGATGGAGACACACACACACACAGTTGGCATGGCTGGGATTAGAACACCGACCTAACTACCTTATTACACTACAGCATTACGCAGTTACAGAACACACTACCGAGATTACTGGGACACAGCACTCCCAGATGTGTACTTTTAGGTGGGTGACATCATTGGCAAAGATGGCAATAGGGATTGTATGGAGTGTGAGTAGTCTAAAAGCATTATTCTGTCCCCAGGCAGACGGAGACACACACACACAAACACACACACACACTTGGCATGGCTGGGATCAGAACACTGACCTAACTACTTATCACACTACAGCATTATGCAGTTGCAGAACGTGCTACCAAGATTACTGGGACAGAGCTCTCCCAGAGGTGTATTTGTAGATGGATGACGTCATCGGCCTTGCTAATGGTGGGTATAAGAAATGTATGGAGTGTGAGCAGTATAAAGGTATTACTCAGTCCTCAGGGTAGAGACACACACAAACGACAAGTGTGGCACCGACCTAACTACTTTATTACACTATGGCATTACACAGTTACAGAATGCGCTACCGAGATTACTGGGACACAGCCCTCCCAGAGGTGTGTTTGTAGATGGGTGACATCATCAGCCTTGCTAACAGTGGGTATAAGAAATGTATGGAGTGTGGCCAGTCTAAAAGCAATTTAGAGTCCACCGGCAAATGTGGACAGACATACACACTCACATCAGTGTCGGGTATGAAACACCTGCCTATTTACAGATTACTATTACGATACTACATATATACAAATCGTGCCACACAGACTACACATATCAAGGCTGTCATTATGACCATCTGGGAATGCAGACATCAACAGGGATGCTGGCAGTTAAGATGTACATACCTGTGAACCTGTGTGTTTAAAGTATGAATCCATCCTGACCTGGAGTATGCCCATCTGTGGAATGGATGACTACTACCACTATACTGGGTTACAGTGGCCATGCCCATACACAGAAGCACATAACCAACACAAGGTGTCACTTGGCATGCTCATACACTTAGTACCACAGGGCTGTTCGGAATGCACTATGTGTCCTTCTACACAAGGATATACTGGGCATGCTCATACACGTAGTAGCACAGGGCTGGTCTAAATGCACTACTATGTGTCCATCTACACAAGGATATACTGGGCATGTTCATACTCCTAGTAGCACAGGGATGATTGGGATGCACTCTGATGCTAAACACAGAGGGCCACAGTGGCCATGCTATTACAGGTAGAAGTAAATAACACATTGTAATGGACTCTGGTGTTGGTAGTTGTCATTGTTAGCAGGAACGCTGCTCTACATATATTTGACACCTGTCTTTAACAAATCAGCTATTATTCTGGGATGACATAGCTGACAGTAGGCAGGCCTTTGACACATATCACATGCATCCATGATACAAGGGAGTGTAGATATTACCCAAGTTGCATCCGCCCACACAGTGCCATTCCAAGGCGAATGTCTTAAACACAGGTTAACTCCCATACACCTACAGAGCAACTGCATTGTTTTCTTATGCTAACCAGTGCTAGATATGCAGAGTCCATATTCACAGCTGGCCACTGTAGATCCAACAATAGGGAGTACTGACATCTGTGCAGTGAGGAACACCTGGCTGATGTCTCTGCAGTGCACAATAGCACTAACTCAGACAGCTCACGCTCAGAACCTAGCACTACCACCATATACCTCAGAACCAGACATGTGGGCCATAACACAGGTACGGACCGCTCCTGGTGGTGTACCCACATAAATAAAGTCCACTCACATGTCCTGACTGGTCCCCCCATGAAAGGCATCACAGATGAGCCATGTGCAGTACACAGTGTCACATGCTACATTCTAGGATGTAAACTGCAGACACCACCATGCCCCTGGACCACCACCATGCAACCATACATGTTGTATGACAGACAAGTACGCCACCATGTGACCCTTGACCTGTGTACTGTACTAAGCTCTACATCAACTATAGACAGTGCACATGTACTGACACAGTTGCATCATGTGTTATGCAATGCAATGATACCACAGTCTGTGACCAGGTCAGCTGTACACATACCAAGGGCCCTCAGGACTGTCCACCATTAGCAGATGTCTGTTGCTGTACACCAGTGCACACCCTCATGTATGGATATGACATACATGTACCTGCCCTGGGTATGTACATGCCACACACACATAACATACCTGTAAATAGCATATCTGTTGTAGTCCTTTGTGCAAACAGGTGGCTACAGCCATTACACACATGCACATGGAATGTATGTCCATGGCTGCTGAATGCTAATAGTACATAAGGTGTGATATCAATGCTGACAGAGGTACCATCCCCTCTGTACTGGTCACCCATCATATAATACAACAGTCCATGTGTCATGTATGTTATTACACATATCCGCCAATTGCAATGCCTACAAACATGACCAAATGTCAGGATTGTAGGACCTACATGCCTGTACACGTAGTGTTGTGTGTTCAGATAACATGCATATGCAGTTGCTGATGTATGCAGGTGGCTTGTATCCTAGTACATCATGCAGCTGCAATGCAGCCTCAACATTGCCAACTGTATATGGTGATATGCTGAATGTACAGAAAGATGTACAACAGGTATGGACAGATGTGTTGAAATAACTAATTGGCGAGGCATCTTTGCAGATGGATGTTTGCTGTGGACAGCTCACAGGTGTGTCACAAGCGGTCCTACAATACCCTGTGTAACCAGTAAGCAATGGTTTTGTTAATTGAAGGACATAACATACAACTTAGACAGCGGTCAGGGTAATAGCGAAGTTAAATCACTTGACACCTGTTAATATATCAGCACTGTTGGCACAGGAAGCATCAATACAGTTTGTAACATGTGCAATACTGCTGTACGTCTGACATACATAACATGAGCTAGGCAGGTCTGAGATTCACAGTACTGGCATGTGTGGTTGCGTGTGTGTCCATATTTGTCACGTATTGTGGGGAATACTTCTCAATTGTTACTCACTCTCTTGTACACTAGTGTACAGATCTGTACAGACTGCAATGTATAAAGCAGGACATAGGCAGGGGCGTGTATCTCACACATGTGAGGTATGTGTATGTGCATGACATAGGTGTATTAATTACTGAATGACACAGTGTGTGTATGTAGCGCTGACTGGTCCCTGGGGTGAGGATGCATGTTACCATACTGAACTGATAGGACCCCTCCCATCATCCAGGCGATGCATTCAACTATCTGTGTTGATGTCCCTGATCTTAGGCTGTACTGACTACCTGTACATATGTATTCTCTGTGGTGCGTCATGTAGGTGCATAGTACTGTAATGATGATTTGCACATAGGCAGGGGTCCTCAGCACACCAGTAGCAACTGTGTGTGAGTGTGTGTTACTGTGTTGGTGAAGCCATGTGTGTGTGTGTGTGTGTGTGTGTGTGTGTGTGTGTGTGTGTGTGTGTGTGTGTGTGTGTGTGTGTGTGTGTGTGTGTGTGTTACAGTGTCACTGAATACATGTGTGTCAATACCTGAGTGTGTGGGTGCAGTTGTGTGTTGACATCCTCTCATGGGAACATGTATTACTGATTCCCATTGAGGCATCACACTTCCATCTGGCCTCTACCCTTGAAATCAGCTATACCACTCTCTTACCTCACCACTCCATGTAACTGTACCTGTGATGTCACCCTTTATGGCTGTCACGTCTGTGGCCACAGTAGCTTAATACACAGTTATCATGCTCTTGGAACAGTAGACATGTTTGTAACGTGGGACATTCTCACTGGTATGTGGCAGCTACATGGTGCTTGCTGGTATATTCATACATACCTGTGAGTAGTCCACATTGACATATGGGACACTTAACTGCAAGCACTGACATCCACCAGCACGTGCAATTACATCAGAAGAAGGACAGCAGAAGAGCATGACCAACATGCATTTACTGTTGTTACACAAGACACATACTGTTAACAGTATTGTACACCTGTACTACATGGTATATCTGCTGACTGTCAACAGTCATCTACATTTGTAAACTACACGTATCATCCTAGTCTGTTCACCCTGTGCATCAGACCATATGAACATGTCCCTGCAACAATGGTGTGGATGTCAGGGATGCGGCACAGGCATCGTCATATACACAGGGTGTGAATGTTTGCCGGAGGTCTAGGCTGCACTGTTGTTACACAAGACACATACTATTAACAGTATTGTACACCTGTACTACATGGTATATCTGCTCACTGTCAACAGTCGTCAACATTTGTAAACTACACATATCATCCTAGTCTGTTCACCCTGTGCATCAGACCATATGAGCATATACCTGCATCGATGGTGTGGATGTCAAGGATGCAGCACAGGTGTCATCATATGCACAGGGTGTTAATGTTTGCCAGAGGTCTAGGCTGCTCCATTGGATGACATCATGTGTGTGGGTTTGGGCCTTTGATCTAATTGGGCGTGTGTGAATGTTATACATGTGTGTGTTGCGGTGCCCTACATATGTGTCCAGTGTGTGCAAGTATGTCTACACACAGTTCTCCCATGTGTCTGGCCTACACAGGGATATTATTGACAGCTGCAGACTGTACAGATGAGGTTTTACAGTTCACAGTGTCCATCCAGGTCATGTTACCTGTGCCTGCCAGGGGTTGTAGGGGCACTACCAGACAGAGGTGCAGATTGGGTACTGTCTGATGTCACTAGTCCACTGGAACCATGTCCCTGTTGGGACCATCCTGGGCCATGTGCATGTGGCCTGCTGTGTCGTGGTGTGGACGGCCAGATGCACTGCTGCTGCTACCGCCACTATGGGAGTGGGCATGTGAGGTAGCTTGTACATGTAAACCTGACACAGGTGATGTAGCAGGCCTACATCCACGTGCTCGACGCCTCACTCCTATCAGATGTTCCAACACAGATAGCACATGCTCGCGGATTGTCATGCCACAGTCAAGGACTCCAACCATGTTACCCAACCGTCTATCCAAAGCATCAGCAATCTGCTGTTGATCATTTACCATTGCTTGGATGCTGTTGTTTAAAGAACTGACAACAGCCCTCTGTAGCCTCTGATCTTCTCTGTTGTGTCATTCAGCATATGCCTGTGCCTTCATTACAGCCTGAAACATTCTTCTGGTGACACCAGCTGCTGTGCTCTGTCGTGCAGGAGCATGTTGGCCAGAGATCCTCCTATGAGCAACACTGGCCACGTGTCTGTGTGGGGTACCACTAGTAGTTTGGCTGACACCATGGTGTGCAGGCACACCTTCCATAGCCCCCACTCTTTCCTGTTCCAAGCTACCCCGCACCAACTGTCCTTCCTCTGTGGCCAGTGGTGATGGGGTATGTGCAGGTATGGGATCTGTGTCAGGGGATGAGGTGGATACAGACAGAATAGCAACCAATGGCACAGTTTCAGCCCCTGAAAACTCTGCCTGTGACCCAATCATACGTTCATCATCACTGCTAGAGTCTGTGGGGACACTAACATCTGATGTACCGCAGGAGGGCAATGCACCTACATCACCTGTGAGGGCAGACAAGAAATGCACATTACAATCTATACACTAGACACACATACATGCATGTGATATGACAGAAGGCATGCAACATGCATGTGATATGGCAGACGGCATGTAGCACAGACAATAATAGTGGTAGTTATCATACATCTCTAGGTTGCACACAGCATGCATGTGTGATAGCAGACAGCATGCAAAATACACAATCATAGTAGTGGTTAGCATACATTCCTGTGTTACACCATGTGGACCAGCACAGGTTAGCAGTACACCTGCCTGATGTGTGGCATATGACCTTGATAATCACATGTAGTATGACGTGTGATCTCCTGACCTGTGCAATGACATGCATACATGTTTAACACAATGGTGTCCTGCCAAATATACAGTAGGGCAATGGTGTACCAATTCAGTGTTGTCTGTCCACCCTACAGATATACTGCAAATTTAGCTGATGTGCATGGCCATTGCAGGGAATCATGAGGAGTCTCTAGTGCTATACAGTGTGAGTTACAGACAGGGTTTATAGCCATGACTGTGTTCAGATACAATACATATATACTGTGGAATGTGACCCACATCACTGAGGTGTATACACACTAAACCATGATGTGGAAGTTGTGACACAGGTCACTGATGGGTATACGGATGACACCCCAGCACATCTGTAACCATATTGCTGCAGCCTGTCAACTATGGCCAGACATGGCGAACATGTTGGTACACCATGTCCCACATGACATCTGTGTACCACACACACACACACACACACACACACACACACACACACACACACACGCGCGAGGAGCTAGTATGGCATTTATGTCCATCACCAGCAAAGGGAATGTACTGTATCTGTGGCCTGATGTGGATTCTGTACAGGTAACTGCTGTCATGTTGCAACATCCTCAAGATATTCAACACATCCTATGTGGTGGATTGATGTTACGCCTACACAAGATGTGCACAGGCCTGTAGGATGTCTAGCCTTCCACATCTAGATTATGACCATTATATAAAGGCCATGGCCGAACCATGTGCAGCCATTGTACGACAGGGTGTACACACAAGCACAACACTTCTAGTGTGTGTGTTGCTTCATGTCTCCGGCCATCCTCCATGGCCATGCGTGTACATGTGTTGTCCAAATTATAGTGATGGGCATCTATTTCACATGTCTGTGTTGTCCCATATGACATATATACTCCACTGACTACAGGGTTATGCAGATAAAGGGTGGAATGTGGGATATGTTTTCAGGTTAGCTAGGCAGTGTAGCAGCCGGGCCAATAGATGTCATGGACATGTCAAGATAGCACATCACATTGTGTGACATTCATAGCAGGGTTATGATCCACACCGTTGAAACCTGTGTGCTGGCCATACTCCAGCTCACTGTGTAGTAGTGTTTGTATTCCACCACATGTGTAGATCAGATCTGTTGTACATTCCTAAAGTGAACAGCACCTCCACCATTGTATGTATAGCTGTCAACACATCTAGCAATAAAGTTTGTGAGGATTCATGTAGGTGAGATGATTCACATAGTTTACAAGTGTGGCACATGGATAGTCATTGTGATGCATTGCAAGTCCAACCTGTATATTGTGACAGGACCATACATTATGTGTACATGTTATGAATGGCCACATGGCAGATAGATTTGTGCATTACGGTTCCTGATAAATAATAACACTCTCACCTGCAATGGGCTGCTGTTGCCGTGGAACACCAGAAGTACCTAAATAGGAGTAACACAGCAGTATGAGCATAATTCACCCTTGTATAATGGCTGCAGGGAGCAATGTGCATAACACATACACCAGTACATTAGACTATACTATGGTGTGTGCGCATGTGTGCATACACAGACTAGCATACTATAGTATGTGGCATGTGTGTATACATGCCTTGCATATGATGTTACATTACATATTGTACAGTGACACATGCAACTATATGAAATATAGTTGTTATAGGTGCAATACTGACTTACCAGGCAACTCCAGGCTCAATGGTTGAGAGACACCCACCTCCACAATATCGGCTAAGACTTGTGGATGTGGGTCTGCAGGTGTCCCAGCTTGGCCAGTCGCTCCTCGGTACGTGTGCGTGGGGGCTGGGTTGGTGGTCCACCACCTGTTGCACCTTGGTCCCTGGCGATTGCATTTGCACGCTGTTTCACCCATCTAATGAGGTCTGTACAGTGTCTGCGCACCTGCTGGTATGTGTGGTTGTGGCCACCCACATCATTAACCCTCCTGCGAAGTTCCATCCACAGGGCATCCCACTGCTGTGCATCCTGTGGCACATGGCTGAACAGGATGTCATGATTATCGAGTAGGTATGGGATGAGAGCCTCATCCAAGCATGTAAAAGGTGGAAGCCTTGCACGTGGCATACCCGAAAGACATCATGATGGAGAGAGGTCACAGTACTTCAGAGACATACAGAGCTACAGGTGAACATACATGTGTATTGCATTGCTTCAGTTTAAATAGTTGTATTTGCAAACCTACATGACACTGACGTGTTTGTGTCACACACATGTGACACTCAATGTTCAGTGGATATTATCACCATATATGTGTGTGTGTGTGTGTGTGTGTGTGTGTGTGTGTGTGTGTGTGTGTGTGTCACCTGATTACATTGCTCAAACTCCATGTGGTTGCTGTCTTGATGTGCGCATGTCTGTTTGCCTGTAATGATGTTCGTACCTATCAGCACATGACTGGATGTGTCCACATTAATGCAGTCGTCCTTGATGCAGGGTATATGTCATATATAAGAACTTACACTGCCTTAACAGACATGGCCTGTGACCCTGCAGACATGCTCACATAAGGTTTTACATGTATGTGTTTTGCCATATACATCTACATGGCACTGTACATTGATTCAACATCCTGCCATGTATCACCTGTGTTGCACACGTGATACACATGGGACACTGGCTAGCCAGATGGTATTTGCAGGGATGGATATCAACTACGGCATGTACAGTCAAAGTCAACTAGTGGGCTATATGCCATGGGCCATGTATGCATCTAGGATGAAAGGTTACCTGGCAGTAGCCAGCAGGCAGGTCTGTGGGGCCAGATGGAGCAGTGCCACATTACTGATCCACAGGGTTAATGGTAAATATACATATACCATGTGTTACCATGCAGTCATCACACCATGTCTGAGAGGGGAGTGATGTGCAGCTTTGACAGACAGGAATGCATAGTATGGCAGGACTATGTCAAGTGTATGGGACAAGGATCTGTCCAGCATGTGGTAGGTGGATGTCCATGAAGTATGTGTTCGAGATCAGGATGAGTACGTGTAGCACGTCCGACATCAGTGAGTTGGACATGGATTTATTCAGGGTATGCATCATCCTACATAGTGGAGATGGGGAATGGGAAGGCTGGTGTAGGCCACCTGCACATGGCTAATACCCCTTATAGGAAATATGTGATCTGATATGGGTCACTTGAGTGGTCTGTATGGCTGGACAATGATCTCTATATTCATGAATGGCACCCTATTATTATTAGGGTTGTCACATATGACTCCCTCATGGGTGTGGGGATGTAGCTATCACAAGAAAGACAACTGCCCAGCTGCATCCTTCACACACAAGTGTCCATTATGATGACCACTGCCTAGGTGATAGTTCATGGGTACAGGGTTATTAACATAGGGGTGACAATGCAAGTCAGCTATTGCTCCTAGGTCATAGCCATTCACATACTTCAATAGGCAGATGCCTTCTGTTTGTCTGTGAGGTATGGACTACAATGAAGGGGAATAGAATTCATTAACCTTGACATACTGTAGCTGCCACTGGTGTGATGATCACTTATTATTCAGACACCTTCTGTAGTGTTTTTTCTGCCATCAGTCCTGTTGCTAAACACTCTTGTGAGATAGGAATGTACATCTAGTATACCGAGTGTAGGTGGTACACAGTATGAGTGATGATGTCCTATGACCTGGCAAGGTTATGATATGCAGCGTGACATCAACCATACTGTCATCTACATCTGTACTGCTGACATCACTTAAGTGATCAAGGTTCATGGCTTTCCAGACCAGACTCAGCAGGGTAGTAGTGCAGTACTTCCCATTATCAGTGGTGTCTCCCCCTTTGTTGGGTTGTGATACCTGTTGGTGTGCACCATTCAGTGTGTACACAACCTGACATGGAGCTATGTTTTATATGATGTGTATGTGGAGAGCATCTTGTTTTGCCATATGTGTATGATACAACCTGTGATGTGGGCAGGTCACATGCAAACTGAGTGCAGCTTGTACCTGCATAGTTGTGGGTACAGGGGCCCTGTGATGTACTTGGATATATACTTGTGTACCTGTTGGGGGGAGGGGGGGCGTGTTTTTATATTATCCAAGACCCTATCTGGATTGCTTATTCATGCTAAGCACTTGTTCAGGACTTGTAAACAGTACGTAAGCTAATGATTACTATAGCACTCAATCTTCCACATCACCTACAGGTAAGGGTGAACAGGTTTTGTACATACTTGCGTAGAGTAATGCAGCTGTTGTACTCACTTTTCTCACTTATCTAGGTGAACGTATTTCTATATTCAGGCATGTCCTAGAGTCAACTGCCAGTGTTCTCACCTGTCTATCTGATGAATCTGGACATCTTGAGGCAATGTACACATTGCCTCATGTACACAGACAAGCCTCTCCACCTACCACCCAACACTACAACCTGTGAGAGATGCACTCATCTAGCCAAACTGGAGGTAAAGGTCTCCCCAACCAAGCCTGAGCCTGACTGTCATGTGGAGAAGGTACACAGTCGCACAACACCACACTCATCAAATAAGCCTCACTGTATCTACCCCACCATTAACTGGGAAAAATATTCATGTACCAACACATTAGCTCAACGGTTTCTGGAATTCATAAACACCAATGCCCTGACTCAACATATCCACACACCCACCAGGGACAGCAATATCCTAGACCTAGTCATTACCAACATGAGTGACTGGTGCTCCACACATGAAGCCAACTCCTCCTTGGTCCGATCAGACCATGTGCTGAACACCGTTGATATCCACATCCTGCACCTATCCCCCATTAAGCAAACCACAGTATAATATGTTTACAAGGTCAACTACATGCTTCTTAAGGCAGACGTGGTGGACATCATGACACCCATGCAGATGGACAGTACTTTTACAACTGTTGAATCCTACACAAATGCACTCTATAAGCACTTACAGGAGTGCATGGCTTGTGCTATCCCAAACAGAACCAGGACGCTATACTCATAATTAACTAAACCAATCTGGTGGTCCCCTGCCATAAACATATTGTACTGCAGGAGGAAGACACTGTTGCAAACAAGAGTACAGTACCATGTATGGAGGAGATCCCTGGCCAGCCTCAGTAAGAAGGTCAGATCCCTTATACGATCCTCCAAAGCTAGCTACGAAAACTTTAACGCAACTAATACCAACAACAACCACAGAGCCTCAATGTCAACAACAAGATCTGCTCTGAGTTACAGCACAAAGGCACAAACATTACAGAAACAATGGATATTGGCAACATCCTGGCAGATCCCATTCAAAGCTGCACACTCTGAAGGCAATATCACAGCATCCATGGGACTGGACAACATCCCAGGCTGCATTTTACATGAACTTCAGATTGCACTGTCTCCTCACCTATGCACCATGTTCAATAATAGCCTCACATTGGGCATAGTGCCCCCTAAATTGCGCACAGCAACAGTTATCCCACTCCACAAAGGTGGCGCCACAATGGACCACGGGACCTATTTTTCTGTAGGCTAGACTAGCGTGGTCTGCAAGGCTATGGTGCACATCACGGATCACTGTCAGAGTCATTGAGTACCTCGCAACCTTTGACCCCTCCCTGTTTGGCATTGTTAAGGCCGAACCATGCCTCCTAAACCTGGTGTACTTCTTAGAGACAGTTACCAAGGCATTAGATGAGGGTAAGGAGGTCCACAAAGCGTACCTAGATCTCTCATAGGCTTTCAACACCATTCCTTCTTCTGGTATTATCAACATACCCATCCGCCTGAACATTAACCCCTACATCATGTGATGGTTTGCAAAGTGGCTCACAGACAGAACACACACAGTAGGAGTTGCATACCCTAGGTCCAGCTGTATACCCATTACAACTGCCGTCCCCCAGGGCTCAGTCCTAGGAACCCTCATGTTCGGTATATACTTCTCTGACCTACAGACAAGCACAAGAGGGCTTTGGCTGAAAAGGTTTGCAGGCGACTGCAAACTAGGGGACATAATTGTTTCCCCAGCTGTTACAGACACCCTCTGGAAGGATCACACTGAGACGGTTACCTGGTGTTAATATCATGGCGTCAAGCTGAATGCCTAAAAGTGCATAGTCATCCCCTTTGGATATAACTAATTACCCACGGACTACCACATAGGTGCTAGTCCCCTACATACAAAAAAGGTATTACAGGATCCGGAAACACCAGTAGATAGCAATCTCTCCTTAGATACCCATAATGACAAGGTGGTTAGAATATCCTTCTACATGGCCCCCCAATCTCTAATGGGTTTGCATCCAGATCAGAGCGGCCGTTGTGACTCTACACATTTCATATCAGACCCATTAAAGGATACAACACCCCATTTGGGATATACCTTACAAGACAACTGCAACAGCTTGGAAGGCCACACCAGTACCACACCAAGAGAATTACTGACCTCAAACAGATGACCTATGCAACCCAACTTACGAAACTCCAACTGTACTCAGTTGCATACCGCATATTCACAGGTGATCTCTGCTTGACATACAAGGCTCATGTTCAACCTTGTATTGCTGGATATGCTCCACCTAAACAGAAGCCCCCTGAGAGCCACATGCTCTAGGGATATACACCTAACCACAATGATAAGTAGGACCTGCTGAAAGGATAGATTCCTGACCTGGACACTCCCTATGCTTTGGAACGTGATTCCAATGTAAATCAGGCAGACCCCCTCATGAGCACTCTTCCAGGGAAACATTGCCATGTGGATGGGAGACAGACATGTACCTGGGGATCACTGCAGTGGCTCTGCTGGAGTGAGGCACAGGGAACTATTGGCTCTGCCGTTCAGAGGCACAGGGAACCAACCTATGGGGATGGCGAAAGACAACACACCTTAGCTAGGCTTACAGATACCCTTGGTGAGAGAGCCTAGTATCTACCTTTGCACATATCTCATGTGCATGGATAGTTAAACAGCTCTTCCATTTTACTTTGCTATCATGCTGATAAACTTTTGGCTCACTAAAAGACATATGTATCCTGTTATTGTGTATTGTAAATGCCGATTGACATAACTAATGTTTGCCTACCATTACAGTAATGCTATGTAGCTTGTAATACATATCTGCCTGCAGTACTGTACATTACACAGTTATTGGCACAATATCCCACAATGCAAAACATATTTGCACAGTGGCCCAACCTTCCACATGTTATTCTCTGTATTACACCCATGCATGTGACTACAGTTACAATATGTCAGCATATACTATCCCCTGTTATAGCACATACTTGCTGGACTAACCCTGCTACTGACATCGGCTGGTGAGGAGTATTTCTGTTCAATGCCCTTATATAGCATCCCTTGTAGTGTATGCGGTATTTGCCTTGTGACCTACTGCAGTACACACAAATACTACAAGTGTGACTATGCTCAACAATACATCACTACAAGATAACTGTTTCCACTATATGGATTGCATGCACTTTAAATACTACAGAATAGTTCTACATACACAGACATACTGACTGTTCTACATACCTTATTAGTAACCCAACGTATCATTTACAGTTGATTCAATCCTTTTTGGTTTGTGTTTCAATGTTATTTGTAATGTTCCGCTGGTATATACGGATGGTCTGAATGTGTGATGACACATCCTTTTCTAGTTATATATTGGTAACATGTGGTATCCTGTCCACCAATCGCTGTTCCAAAGTAGTTAATTGGATGCACATCAGCTGTGCAGCTACTCCATTAGCCGATACCATGGCAACAGTGGTGTATAAGTGAGTACTCCTTTTAGGGGTTGTCCGTTTGCCTTACTTTCGAGGGAGACAGCCTAGATGTGTTATTGCGATATATTTCAACAGCTATATGGAGACACACAGAGATATATTAGCTTCATGACTCCCGTGGACTGTGCGTAATGGCTAGATGATTTAGTTCTACATGTGAGTACAGCTGTTATATTTTGGAACAGTGCTACTTATGCAGGGTTTGTTTGTTCCTGATACTTCTGCAGATGTTTAAGTCTGGCAAGGATGTTTAGCCAGCTCAAGGCCATATGGCTATGCATGAACTGTTATGTGGTGTACAGTGTGCTCACCAGACATCCTTGATTTGGTGTACAAGTGTAGCATGCTGTGCTGTTGCTCACTAATTGCTAACACATCTCGGTGCATGCACAACCCTCTGAAATGGGATTAGTGCAAACAAACCCTATTACATCAGCAGCTGTTCCATTGTATAACAGCCGCTATTTCACTTAGGGCCATGTTAGTGTGTCTCTGACAAGGTATGTTAAGGCTTCTGCAGATGTCGTACAGTTTGTGAATGATTTGTGATGTTATTCCAGTTTGTATTGTTATATGTTTGGGTGTGGGGGTGATGTTGTTGGGTGTGAATAGCAAATGCAGGTGTGTAGGAACTGCTTTTATACATAATCACTATGTGCGTGAGGATTCCTTCCCTATTTGAACACCTATCTTTTTGTGGACTACTACAATGGTATTTGCAGGCTGATTCATTAAGGCACTGTTATTTGGTTCCTGTATAGCATGCAGGTGATGTTAGTCTCTGAATCCCTTCGGTAACACATCTGAATGTAATAACATGTTGCTACATGATAGCTGTGTATTTCTGTCATAGGTATTTGCAGTCATCATAGTTGTGTTGGTGACTGACCCTCTTTGGCTCGGGTTGCCACCTTTTCATATGTCCATAGTGGGTCCTTTTTGGGACACACATCTGATTTTACAGGCCGACACATACCCACGGTTAGTACAAGTGATAGCACTTTCCTTTCTTGCCTAATTATAAGCTTATTCTTGTAGCAGTTTAGTTGCTTATCCTGTTTCCTGTACCATGTAGGTACTTTAAATACAGAAATAACTATTGTATGCAACTATTACAGCACATATGGGACATAATTATGTCCTACAATCCCAGGACATTTGCCACGTTGAGTTGCCCTGTGAGTAGTATCCCTCGCAAAGTGGAACAGGTGGGAACACTATCATTGGCTCATGTCCATAGCACATATTTGTAATGGTGTATAGGCATATACTCTCCATATCCTTTGTTCATAAAGGTTGGTAGTGGTAAAATGTGTGATTGCTATGGTCTATGTTATACACATATGTGAACACTTCACCCGCTGTATACAGGAGACCTATTAAATTCCAAAACCACAGTGTTCCGACACACACAGTCCCGGGAGCAGACTCCCATACCCCACATTACTGACATCGACAGTAACTCACGAAGGTAACATGAACATGGAACACACACATGCACACAGACACACTGCTACCCAACACATCCAAACAAACCATCCTACACTACGTATGAGCAGGTGACCAAGCCCCCCTACACACCCCATGTAGGTATCTGCGGCCCACACACTACCCACTACTTTAATATTCGACATCCTAGGTTGCGCAAACAGACACACAAAGCTAACCCAAAACTACACATTACAGTCCCCCAGCAACACACACCACACACAGACCACACACTTACACACACTACAGCCCTAAGAAACACACGTACACACAGTATCCTACACAAACCGCAACACCAGAAGCACTGACTGTCCATTAACATTGTGAGATTACACCACGCGCATCTGGTGTTTTGGTACTGTGTTCTTTCGGACCTCAAGCCTCGGGATTATGTGCGTCGTTATGTAAAGCAGTCGGTATGTGGTAGGTATCCCATTTATATGTACCTCCATGGTTATGTAGATGTTGTTAACCTATCTATATATCTACATATATATGTATATCCCCATATATAGACATATCTCTCTCTCTCTCTCTCTCTCTCTCTCTATATATATATATATATGATTATGTATATATATGTGTATATATATATATATATATATATATATATATATATATATATATATATATATATATATATATATATATATATATATATATAAAAAGATACACCTTTCATTGCGTACATGCCGATTTGTCCTATTTCAACAGATTCCTACCTTTTGTGTTTTATCCTGTCAGTATACACAACTGCTATTGGTGCATATCAGGTAGCTTAGTGGTATGTTATTGTGATGAATGTGTACATGGTTGTATGTTCTAATCCTGGCAGTGATATCTTACCTCTCAGAGCAGGCACTGGTAGTGCAAGGGTGATGAATGCTCATTTCAGCGGTTGTGTGTTCCACATGTTTATTATTCTGTGGAGAACTACCTATATATGCAAGCTGTGTTTAAGGTATACTATGTAATGTACACATCTGTGAAGATTCCTGTCAGGGATACTCCCCATTATTTGGAAACACATCCTTGATTACATTATACAAAACCCCTCACTAACAATCCGGGGAATCCTTGCAGAGTGGGTGGTGAACAGTAGCTACGTCCCAGGGATCCCAAAATTGGCTCTGCTCCATAGAGGGACAGTTAGTTGATCGATGGGGTGGTGACAGCAGACACATTTTGTCTATGCTTATAAGTGGCCTCAGCAGTTGGCCATGTACCTACCTATGTATCTATGAACCTGTACATAGAGTATGGACACATGCTGACAGCTTAATATACTGTTCAGGTATTGACTTACCTTGTGCCAATGGCGGTTGTGTGTACAATAGCTGAGGGCTGCCTATGTAGGATGCACACAGTAGACCACCTATACATGACAATTTACAGGTGGTCGTGTGTGTGTGCCATCCATGTTTGCTGTGTGTGCAATTGGATAAGGGTGTTAGTCCATGAGTGCCTACACTGTCAGTGTGTGTGCTATATGCTCCCTCTTTGCCAAGGCATGGGCATACTGGGCATGCCTCCATCTGCCTACTGAGGCTAGCACAGGGTGTTTATGGTCTGAGCCTCCCTGTGCCTGTGGGTCCTTTGGCAATGGTGGTGGGCTGTGAGGGCCTTCACCATTCTGTCCCTGCTGCAGCTGTTTCTGCAGGATCATATTGTGCAGCATGGCACATACTATAAAGATGTGGGCACACGTTCCTGGAGAGTACTGCAAGGCTCCACCAGATATGTCCAAGCAATGGAACCATGATTTCAGCATCCCAAACACACGCTCTATGATGATTTTGATTTCTGCGTGTGCCTCATTATGGCATTTTTGCATGGCTGTGTGTGCATTTCTGATGGGTGTCATCATCCACAGTTCCAGTGCATAGCCAGCATCCTCCACCAGGTGGCCATATGGGATGACCCCCCTGGCAAATACCTGATTCAGCTGTGAGGCATGCCAGATGTGGGAGTCGTGATAGCTTCCAGGACTGCCAGCACACACATCCATAATAATGCCCTGGGCATTGCACACGACCTGGCAGTTGATGGAGGGGAATCCCTTGTGATTTATGTAGCGCCTACCCTGCTTACCGGGTGGTGACTTGATGTGTATGTGCATGCAGTCTATTGCACCCAGTACCTCATGGTAGTCTGCCACATGGTGGAAGAGATGTATATTGCTGGCCAACTCTTCCTGCATTCGGGGGACGTGTATGTGCTCATTGGCATGTGGTAACATGGCATCCAGGAACTGGTGGAGTACCCTGGATGCTGATGCCTGTGAGATCCCCATGATATCTCCAGTTGGCCTTTGAAAGGTACCTGTGACTAGTATTCTCAATCTTACATGTACCTTCGTGTCAACTGGGATGGGTTCTCCTCTGTTACTTCTGGCTCTGAGGCATGGCTGGCACAGCTCAGCAAGTTGCTGTATGATGTCCCTGTCCACCCTGCAATGCTCTACTATCTCCAGATCATGTAGCCCCTGGTAGGTTACCCTGGGTCTGAACACTCGTCTTCACCTCTGGTGCCTGAGATGGTTGTCAGCATCATCCTCCACATCACCGTCAGTCTACAACACACGCTGGTGAATCAAAGCTATGGCAGCCCCTAACATATACATATTAAAAGTTCCCCATCTGTATACACCAATGGTGCAGAGTGTCTGGGAATACACAAGTGTGTGTGGGGCTTTCACAACTTATACCATTGTGCAATGGATGATGCTGGTGTAATTGGGTGTGTTTGTGCTATTACAGCTGAAAAGTATCTTAATTATTGGTTTTACAGCAGGTACTGCTATTGTGAGGCCTTTGGTGTTGACTTACGCTTGTCTGCCGTAATTCATCTATTGCCCTTTACTTCTATTTTCAACCAGATTCACCTCCCATTGTCAGGCATGTGTCCAGCTACCGCCTTTCTTGTTTTGTGCTTCCATAACCCAGGATTGTGTTGGGAAAATGCGTTATGTAGCTGATCTACAGCAAATTTGCATTGTACTGCTGTGACAGTTCTCTTTTCTTTGCTGTACAGCACCTCCCCTTTCCTGTTCTGCAGGTAGCTGCTAGCAGCCTTGTTAGCTGTTGTCTATGGCCCACTGTGAGTTTCTAGGTGTTAATTACTCATTTGTACTCCAATTACCATGCTGCAGCATTTCCTTATTGTCTTCCCATAACTTTCCTGCTTCACCTAAGTTGCGTGCCACACGCCCCCTGTTTCTGGCTTTTGAGTGGATTTTCATCCATGTTCACATGCACTTTTGGTCACCTTGTATGCTCTCAGCTAAGCATAGCTATGGCTAGGTACACACCCCTATCCTGTGGCTTTGCTTAGCAACAGGCAACCTGGATTACCAATGCTCCAATGTGCTTACAGCTATGGCAGCGCACATCTCTCATGATGTCATGTTTACCTCGAGGCCACTCTTCGGTTTTGTACCGCTGTGCCATGTGGTACATCCTTATGCCAACGGGATGTTTGTGATTCAGTATCACTTGACTCATTTGCATGGCATTGATTACTAATTCCTAGTTACCATGCGGAACCTGTCACAGACCCTTAGCAATCCTTGCTCCTTGGTTGTGGTGTAGCATTCATACCATTGACTATTATGGTGAAATCATGATTTGTGTCAAATTGCAGTTTTATGACATATAAATATATTTTCCTTGTGTTCCCATTTGCGCACCCATGCACTGCGGTTGTACTTTGCGTAATTGTGGCCATGACATTAAATGTTATTTTTTATGTGTTGTGCATGTTTTTTATGCCATTGGCTGTATATTTAGCCATTGGCATATGTTAACATTGTAATACATAAGTTTGGTCTGCTTTCATGGTTCCGATGTTCTGTTTGAAAAAATGTAAACCGCTTTTTTTTGGTTTACATTTCTGCATGCTTACGCTATGCCTGCACCACTTCATGAATCACTATATACCTTCATTTGCATGCTACACTGTTGTACATGGGGTAATTAGCATACAAGTGCCGTGAGCTGTGCAGCTCTGGCATACGCTGGTAGTGCACATGGAAACAGCTCATACCTGAATTGCTCAATGGCCATATTTGGTGCTAGATCACCGACACTACTTCGGCGCATGGCGCAAGCTTCATGAATCCTGGGGCAAGTCTTTTTAAAATGAAGGGGGGGTATTTATGATGTAATAGGAAGAAAGGTATTGATTGTTTTTTGTTTAAATATAAGGACTTGGTTAACTGATAAATTTTTATCTGATGATGTTCACCTGAATGTGTTTTAGTGGACGAAAGTGCTCATTAAAATAAGTTTTTTATCACCCGGTTAGTCATTTTCTTTGGTTTATTTGTTTTTTATTTAGGTTGGTTTATATTTTTCATTTTTCGTTCATTAGTAGTTTGTATGTTATGGCCGAGGAAATGGCATCAGGTTCTCAAACTTTATTTACCCAAATGGATTTGGAGAAAATGTCTGCTTCCATCAATAATTTGAGTTTGCTAATCCGGCAATTAACCAGGGATGTTGAAGCATTGCCACAGGTTGTTGACTGTAACTCACATTGTAGACAATATTTCTGGCAATGAGACAATGAATACTGATGCATTCAACACAAATGTAACTACTTGGTTGAATAATGTTAATCCACCTCCATCCGGGAGTGCAGGGAGGTCCATTGGTCTTACTCAATGTGATGGTGGCGGACCACAGCAGCTTTTGCCTGGACACTCATTCGGGGAATGTTTGGTTTTTGAACAGCATGCTCAGAACCCTCCACCTAATGTATCCAGTGGTTTCTTTCATACAGTTAGGATCCAACTGATATATAGCCAGATTCCAGTACTAAATGAATGGCTGGATAATGGCTTTGTTTTTAGTATGGAAACACAACCCAGTAATGACGTGATATGTGATAAACTGGACCAGATGGATTAAACATTAATGAAATACAAAAAAACTTCAATTAGAAAATTCCTATCTGGTTGAGTGCATAAGGGGAAAACAGATTCCTAAAGGTTTACAGATGTGGTGATATCCTACGGGACTTGAAACCAACTCCCCCTCCATATGGACCTGTTATAGTTTTTGAATAGAATAGGGTGTGAACTATTCAAGATTCTGGTCAGACACAATTGTAAACATATAGAATGTCTGGCACAAGACTTGAATGATCATGACATGGCTATAAAGAAGGACAGGCAATATGAACAAGTTAAGACTGAACACCTACGTATTTTTAACAGCGTTGAGCAATACATCCATAAAATGTGGTCAACTAAGGTTAAGAAATTGGAAAGAGACAATATTGATTATGCCAAGGGTATGGCATATCCAATACTCTCCCCCCATTCACAAGTAAGTGGCAGGAAGAAATGTAATAAATTTAGTCCTATTTATAACTATAATCTTGGAGGAAATAACTCAATGGATCGTCAGAACTTGCCCCAGGATGTACAAGGAAATGTGGATGAAGCTGGGGCTGAATCAACCCACCCCTTTGGCATTTGGATTGCTTGAAAAGGAGGAGTGGCCCTCAACAATGAGTCAACCAAGAGCAGCAGCTGGATGCTTACAAACCTTCCTCCTGGAACAAATGGTAATTATGGAAATGGGTTCAACCTACCTGGAACAACCAATCGCAAAGGAACCAAATGAGAGGAAGGAGTTAATCCAAGTGCAAGAAATGGAAGTTGCTTTATGTGAAACAAACTGTCACTAACTATGATAATATGAATGAACAGACATTTTTTAGCAACTGCATTGAAATAATTACAGGATATACCATTGTAGAAAATACCAAAGGTGATTTTAGGATATATAAAATTTCAGAAACAAATCTGGATATTTCCATGGCCAATATGCTTTCTAAAGGTTTGACTTTTGTTCCTTCTTTTAAGGCTAATGTATCTAATTTATCAATAGATCTGAAACTGTTTTTGAGAAAGTTGAACTTGAAATTGCTGTTTGAAGATAGAACTATTGGGGATGAAGTTGTTCCTAGCACTTTTAATCCCCTTTACAGCCAGCATTTTTGGCATAAGAAAAAGTATGCAAATTGGATTTTAGGAATGTTTTGGGTAGACAAAAAAATGGTAGTGTTGGAAACTTATCAAAGCAGGAAAGAGTTTTACATGATTTTTTGAAAAAGCAAAAAATAAGAATTATGAAGCTGGACAAGAGAGGAGGGCTGTTTCTAATGGATGTGCATGATTATAGGAATAGGATGTTAAACTGTACTGAACTGTAATAACCAAGAGGAGCATAAGCAAAGGACAAAACCATTACACAGCAAATAATCCAAATGGAAAATAACCTGGTCAGTCCACCACGGCAGTATAAAACGTTTATTTAGAAGGTAAATGAATGAGTGCTTTCAAGTGTAAACTCCATTAAAACAGTGCAGACAATTTCAGTTAAAAAATTAAAGTGACCAATAAAATCAACACAATCAAACACTCCTACTAAATACACCCATTTCATTCATTAAAATGGTCGATCAATCAAAATCTCTTCTTAGGTCTACATGCCCTTAGCACTGGTTTTAGCAGCAATACTGTGTTCAGACCAGGTGCCTGGTCAGCTTGCAGGTCAGCTATCCAATTAACTTCCATCTGCTCAGTCAATAGAGATATATCACCACCCCTTCTAGTTAAATCCCATATTTGAAGTACAAACGAACCAAGTGTCCCCAAAAGAATAAAATCCTCTAATTTATTGACACAACATAAAAACTGGTTAAGCGCTTTCACTCACTGAAATGTGAGCTTCCTCAGAACATAAACAATAAGACTGTTGCCATTTAAATAACCTAATTGGTGCCAAAAAGCGCTGTATTAAAGGAACCAATGTTATAAAATTCTATGTCAAATATTATAATAATTCACTATATTCACAAAAATCTTAATTATTAATTAAACAATAACATTCCTACATTCCAAATATACATATATATAAAATTAATAAAATCAAAAATCAAAAATAATAAAGAAAACCTATTCATATAATTTCAAGCCATAGACAAGAAAGGTTTAATTGTAATAGCATCATTAACTCCTGGTGGTGTGGAGGCGTCAGTAAACAATTGCCACCATGTTTCTTTATATGATAGGGTTCCTTTACGATCGCCACCATTAGGGTCAATCGGAACACTTTCCAAGATGGCAAATTTAAAATTATGACTGTCCCCCCGTTTTTTGATATGCCTGTATAGGGCATTTTTATCATCGTTACTCCTAATACTATACAAATGTGCATAAATACGTGCTTTGAACTTCCTTTCCATCTTTTCAATATAAAATCCTGGACAAACCATACATTTAGCTAAATAAATGACCATCATTGTATTACAATTTACTTGCTGAAACCTAATAATCGTCCTATTGACGTTTTCCAACATAATATTATCTTTCTGAAAAATAACATGACCTTGTTTGCAACTTCCACATTTTTTGGTATGTGTGTGGTTTGGAACATTATACAAATAACCTCTCTCAAGGTAACTTTTGATATTACATCCCATTTTATAAACAAACATGGGACGAGTCCCTAGGATGTTAACAATATCCTGGTCAAATAAAATTATGTTCCAATTATTAATCATAATTTTATTAACTTTATCCACATGTGGGCCAAATTCCAAAACACAAGCTCTACCATAGGTAGTACCAGCTTCAATAAGTTTGTCCTGATTACTTTCATTAATAACTGTATAGCTGTAATTGTAACATAATAAGGGGATGTATTTGTTACCCCATTCCTTTATCACTGTTTCACTCACCCTAGACATCATATTAGTGTTGTATCCTCTATCCCTAAATAAAGAAGTGATAAATGACACTTCTTCCAACATCTCAGAGTACTGGGAGGTCATTCTTATAGCATGTATAAGCTGTCCTTTGTAAATGTTAGAAAATTTGTTTCTAGGGTGGTAACTAGTAAATTCAAGATAACTATTGGAGAAAGTGGTTTTCCTGTAGAGTCTACACTTAAAACCACTGTCTCCTTTTGATACATATGTGTCTAAATAAGGGATACCCTCCAGATTGTTAGATTAAGTAAATTTAAGAAAAGTACTACTTTGATTGATATAAACCAAAAATTCTTGTAGTAAAGTGGAAGACCCATCCCATAGGATATATATATCATTCAAATATCAGGAGTAATATTTAATATGTGTCATATACTCACTATTAAAGACATATGATGCTTCCCAATCTAACATGACCATATTAGCGTAGATGGGAGCAAAAGCTACTCCCATAGCTACGCCTTGGGTTTGTCTAAAATATTCCTCCTTATAAAAGATATAGTTATGTTCTAGAACCAATGACATCATCTCCATAATAAGACACACTGTATCCCATTCGATGCCAGCATATAGCCTAATGCTGTTGACAAAGGCTTCCAGTCCTTCATCTTTCGGAATACAGGAGAATAAGTCTACAACGTCTATAGTGACGAACATTAAATCATCTTTCCAAAGCTGTACAGGATAGTTCATTAAGAATTCCCATGAGTCCTTGACTAGATGCGGAATTTTTTCATAAATATGTTTCAAATAATAGTCAATTGCTGTGCCCATAGGAAAAACTTTTGATCTACTACCCAAAATGATGGGTCTAAAGGGGGGGGTTCTATACTCTTATGTACTTTAGGTATCCCAAATAGGGATGCTAATATTGGATGTTCAATGTTAAGAAACCTATAAGTATCTTCTGTGATTTTTCTATCAATCAAAAGTTCTTCTAAATGCATGTCTATGCTTCTATAAGCTATATTGATTTCATTCAAGGAAACTATTTCATAGTTTCCTGATGTATATAACAAATCATGCATTTTTGAAGCATATTCCATGCTGTAATATATTACGATACCCCCCCCCCAAAATGATGGGTCTAAAGGGGGGGGTTCTATACTCTTATGTACTTTAGGTATCCCAAATAGGGATGCTAATATTGGATGTTCAATGTTAAGAAACCTATAAGTATCTTCTGTGATTTTTCGATCAATCAAAAGTTCTTCTAAATGCATGTCTATGCTTCTATAAGCTATATTGATTTCATTCAAGGAAACTATTTCATAGTTTCCTGATGTATATAACAAATCATGCATTTTTGAAGCATATTCCATGCTGTAATATATTACGATACCCCCCCTTTATCTGGTTTCATTACCCTTATATTCCTGTCCTTCATCAATTCTTGTAAAACCCCGAATTCTTCTTTGGAAAGATTGAAGTTGTTCTTCATACCATTAACATAATTCTGTAATTGATAGATCTGTTGAGTAACAGACCTATCATATATTGAGATGATAGACTTCATAGGGGGCATAAAAGTGCTCTTCTTTTTCAACACCTTAGGCAGTTTCTTGTGAGATATTTGGGAAACTGGAGGGTCCTTAAACATAATAGCCAGATTTAATTTCCTAATGTACTTTTTAATTTCACTAAGACAATCTACTAGTCTAAATTTACTAGTAGGGCTGTATTTCATCCCTTTAGAAAGAAAATTAAAGTGAGAAACATCGAGTGGATAATCCGTATAATTATAGATGTTAAAATTCTTGTAAGTGTAAACTACACCATCTCTAATTATATTCTCTCCAATACCATAAAGGGTGGGTAGGGGCTATTGCCTCATTTCCTCCCTCTCGTGGGGGGCTTTCATGTCCCTTGTATACTGATGGTACCCTTGGTGTTCCTGTTGGTTTTGTTTCTTCCAATCCCGCCCCCCATTTCCAATCTCTTTGTTTCCCCCAGGGTTTTACAAGAATTGATGAAGGACAGGAGTATAAGGGTAATTAAACCAGATAAGGGGGGGGGGGGGTATCGTAATATATGACAGCATGGAATATGCTTCATAAATGCATGATTTGTTATATACATCAGGAAACTATGAAATAGTTTCCTTGAATAAAATCAATATAGCTTAAAGAAGCATAGACATGCATTTAGAAGAATTTTTGATTGACAGAAAAATCACAGAAGATACTTACAGGTTTCTTAAAGTTGAACATCCAATATTAGCATCCCTATTTGGGATACCTAAAGTACATAAGTGTATAGAAAACCCGCCCTTTAGACCCAACATTTCGGGTAGTAGAGCAAAAGTTTTTCCTATGGGCACAGCAATTGACTATTATTTGAAACATATTTATGAAAAAATTCCTCATCTAGTCAAGGATTCATGGGAATTCTTAAAGAACTATCCTGTACAGCTTTGGAAAGATGATTTAATGTTCGTCACTATAGACGTTGTAGACTTATTCTCCTGTATTCCGAAAGATGAAGGACTGGAAGCCTTTGTCAACAGCATTAGGCTATATGCTGACATCGAATGGGATACAGTGTGTCTTATTATGGAGATGATGTCATTGGTTCTAGAACATAACTATATCTTTTATGAGGCAGAATATTTTAGACAAACCCGAGGCGTAGCTATGGGAGCAGCTTGTGCTCCCATCTACGCTAATATGGTCATGTTCGATTGGGAAGCAGCATATGTATTTAATAGTGAGTATATGACACATATTAAATATTACCCCCAATATTTGGATGATATATATATCCTATGGGATGGGACTTCCACTTTACTACAAGAATTTTTGGTTTATATCAATCAAAGTAGTACTTTCCTTAAATTTACTTCATCTAACAATCTGGAGGGTATCCCTTATTTAGACACATATGTGTCAAAAGGAGACAGTGGTTTTAAGTGTAGACTGTACAGGAAAACCACTTTCTCCAATAGTTATCTTGACTAGTTATCACCCTAGTAACAAATTTTCTAACATTTACAAATGACAGCTTATACGTACTATAAGAATGACCTCCCAGTACTCTGAGATGTTGGAAGAAGTGTCGTTTATCACTTTTTTATTTAGGGATAGAGGATACGACACTAATATGATGTCTAGGGTGAGTGAAACAGTGATAAAGGAATGGGATAACAAATACATCCCCTTATTAGGTTACAATTACAACTATACAGTTATTAACGAAAGTAATCAGGACAAACTTATTGAAGCTGGTACTACCTATGGTAGAGCTTGTGTTTTGGAATTTGACCCACGTGTGGATAAAGTTAAGAAAATTATGATTAATAATTGGAACATAATTTTAGTTGACCAGGATATTGTTAACATCCGAGGGACTCGTCCCAGGTTTGTTTATAAAATGGGACGTAATATCAAAAGTTACCTTGAGAGAGGTTATTTGTATAATGTTCCAAACCACACACATACCACAAAATGTGGAAGTTGCAAACAAGGTCATGTTATTTTTCAGAAAGATAATATTATTTTGGAGAATGTCAATAGAACGATTATTAGGTTTCAACAAGGAAATTGTAATACAATGATGGTCATTTATTTAGCTAAATGTATCGTTTGTCCAGGATTTTATGTTGGAAAGATGGAAAGGAAGTTTAAAGCACGTATTTATGCACATTTGTATAGTATTAGGATTAAAGATGATAAAAATGCCCTATATAGGCATATAAAAAAATGGGGGACAGTCATAATTTTAAATTTGCCATCTTGGACAATGTTCCGATTGACCCTAAGGGTGGTGATTGTAAAGGAACACTATCATATAAAGAAACATGGTGGCAATTGTTTACTGATGCCTCCACACCACCAGGAATTAATGATGCTATTGCAATTAAACCTTTCTTGTCTAGGGCTTGAAATTATATGAATAGGTTTTCTTTATTATATTTTATTTTTGATTTTATTAATTTTATATATACGTATATTTGGAATGTAGGAATGTTATTGTTTAATTAATAATTAAGATTTTTGTGAATGTAGTGAATTATTATAATATTTGACATAGAATTTTATAACATTGGTTCCTTTAATACAGCGCTTTTTGGTGCCAATTAGGTTATTTAAATGGCAACAGTCTTATTGTTTGTGTTCTGAGGAAGCTCCCATTTCAGCAAGTGAAATCACTTAACCAGTTTTAATGTTGTGTCAATAAATTAGAGGATTTTATTCTTTTGTGGACACTTCGTTCATTTTTGCTGTGATTTTTGTGGAAGTGGCATCCCAAGACACAGAGGCTTTTAACGTTCTGCATTCAGTGTTGGAATTACGTTTCGTGTTGGTTCACAGAACGCTTTTTGTGTGCGTTTTGTGTTCAGATATTTGAAGTACCATAAACATAAAATGATGACTAGGGAAAGCAACAATATGTTGTACTAAGGCGCTATGTATAGCTATTGCTTTAATGTCTCTTACATGCTGTAGAACCAGCTCCTTTAGCATTCTATTAGTTTTTCTTACATAAAAAGATGTACAATTCTTACACTTAGCTAAATGCACTAAGTTTTTAGTTCTACAGTCAGCATAATCATTAGAGCGATATACTATTATAATTAAAACTCAATTCCAAATTGAGACTTTGCCACTTACTCAGTAGCTCTGGGAAAGTATCCCCATATGTGGGCATCCACAAAACTCTAAGTCCCCAAGGTACAACTTTATAATGAAGGCACGCCTCAAAGTGTAGACACTGCATGTAGGGGACATAAGGAGAATGAGTTGTTTAAGCACCCTTTTTAAACATGTTAAAGATCATAGTGGACATTCTTTTAAATCCACTGTGATAGAGGTAATACCAGAGTCTGCCAGAGGTGGAGACATAGTTAACAAAACAGAATGTGTGGAGATGAGGTGGATTGCCATATTACAGGCGCATAGAACACCAGGCTTAAATTACAGTGTTCCTCTAAAGCCAGCATTGAAATTGAGGCCATTACATCACTAATTGGCCCAGCTGTTTGATAGGGTGCTTTCTTTTTTATTTTGCGTTTTAAATGTACTTGTTGGTTTGTGCATACTGAGGATCTGATGAAGGAAAAGCGCTTATCCTGATTTTTATTAAATACAGTCTTATTTAGTCTCCTTGAATTTTTATGCTGCTTGTTGTGGTGGTTGTACTGTGCTTTGTTGCTTTCTTTATATATTTATTTGGCACAGTAAGACCTTTAGTCACTGATGTTGGTTTCGTTTACATACAACTTATGTTTTTAAATAGATTCATATATTTTATAGCAGAGGGTTCTGAATCTGTACTATCATTATCATTATTATCATTATAATTATTGTTATTATTATTTTCAGTTTTTTTTTCACTTTTTATTAATTTGTTTAAGATGAAGTATTCTAGGACAACTGTGGCAAAGTGTTTCTTTTCTGGACGTGATATGTTTTGACATACTTGGATATGTTCAATAACTGCTTTTTGCTTGTGTAACCTGTTTTTAAAACAAGTCCTTTTACAATGAAGGGGAGGGATTTATGATGTAATAGGAAGAAATGTATTGATTAGTTTTTGTTTAAATATAAGGACTTCATTAATTGATAGATTTTTATCTGATCAAGTTCACCTGAATTTGTTTTAGTGGACAAAAGTGCTCCTTAAAATAATTTTTTTATGACTCGGTTAGTCATTTTCTTTGGTTTATTTATTTTTTTTTATTTAGGTTGGTTTTTGTTTACCGTTTTTTGTTCATTAGTTATTTTCTATGTTAACTGGCTATAGATTTATGTAATGTCTTCCTCTACATAATTTACAAAGCAGTTATGTAGTTAAATATATATATATATATATATATATATATATATATATATATATATATATATATATATATATTTTTTTTTTTCTACCATTAAATTCAAGTGATGCATTATAACACACAGACAGTATACATGAGCTATATCTGAAATTGCTCCTTTTAGGATCAGAACAGTATCTGCTTGACAAACTAAGCATCAATCCATCCAATGCTGTTGAGCCACATCCACCTCCTTCAGTGACCCTATAGGCAGCTGCAGCCATCCATAGGGTTTACTAGGCAAGTAGGTAATGGCAGTAAGTTGCCAGGCATCCCTATCAGTCATACGCATACTCAGATATATACAGATAGACATTTGAAATTCATCAGTCTGCCAAGTGCATGTTGTTGCGATGTGGGAAGAACCAGGAGTACCTGGAGAAAACTCACATGAAATTAGGGAGGATGTACAGTAGACAACCCATCCTAAAATCATACTGGAGAACCTTTTGCTGTGATATGACAATGCCGCTCACTTTTCTGCCATGGTACACACTAATTTTCTAAATAAGTAAACATTAAATAGTAACAGATAAACTAATAAATAGGATGTCTAAACTATTCATTTTGGCTTGTTTCATTTCAAAAATTGATGCTTCTCTGTTGCAGTCTGAAACCATCAACCTCCTCACATTGTCATAGAAAATAATCCAAGTGCCCTTCTGAAGCTCCTCATTTGTACCACTTGTGCTTGGGATTTCAATTTTTCTTTCTTTTGACAGTACTCATAGGTCTCGACCATATGTACAGAAGGGGATGTAAACTGACTCGCTGACTAAAAGTTTTGCTGAAGACTTCAGCTCCCATCTCTACTTCATATCAGTTTAATATGTGCAAGACATTAGACCTCTCCTATCCTCTTGTCACTTACATGATTCAGTGTGTCATTGCTACTGAACAATATTCTAGGAATGTAAGTTTAACAGCTCCCCAACCCCTAACAACCATACACAGAACCGTAGACTGCAATTGGCTTTTTTCTAGAAGGATATGATAAAGTCACATTTAAAAGTATTAATTTTCTTAGTAATCTCTGTGAACTTAGCATCAAATCACATCAGTGTCATGTTAAATGCCATGATCTGATGAGACTAAAATCACATCTAGAAAGAAGTATAATGTCACCTCTAGGTGCCCAAAATGTATACCATCACAATTTCAGCTGCATCTTAATATCCTGGCTAAACCAGTCAGGAACAGTACTGGTGACAAGACACTCCAGTTGATGAACAAGACAACCAGCATACAGGTCTTTAACATAATGCTGAGACTATAGTCAGAACTCTTGGTGCAGTCTCAGATCAGTGGGTTTATGATCATGATAAGACTTTGCCAAGTCTACAAAATAACAGCAAATAGGAATGGCATACTCATGTAGCAAGTCACATAAATGTAGAATGTTAAAGAACAAGGCCTAGACAGTCTGCCCTATTCATCCTCTATCTAAAATTTTAATTTTAGATTCAAAGGAATTTACAAGGAATGCAGTCTAGGAGACCATTAAGGAGCCTAGACCAAATTCCAAATTGCCTCAAAGCACTGTCTGGTTAAGCGACTTCCTCAAGGTCAGAAAATTGGAAAATAAAGGTGGAAAGATTAACACTGTCCATCCTTGGCACAGGATGCAAATCAGTAACAGGTCAGAGCTTTAGTCCTCTGCACTAGCTGCCAGACAGCTTCATTTTTTTCTTCAGCTCTCACAAGTGGGTTTACCCTTAGAATCTGTTCACTGTAATTGCCATCTAGCTGAAATATGCCCATTTATCAACTTTGTTAAAAATGGGAATCATTATCTCATCACTTCAGTTAAACAGTTCAGAGTTACTACTCTCACATTCAGTTTAACACTGAAGACATGCATTAGGCATGCTACCCAAACCTATTCTGTCCTGATCTAATTTCCAAAGTCATCCCTTTTTATATATCTTTTGAACTGACAGCCTTTATCATCAGCATCTATTTGCACTCCACAGATGCATTAATTCCCTCTGCCTTTTCTGGTGCTTGCACTACACATCACTTGTGTGCAGAAAGGTGAGTCTTCTCTTTTCAGAGAGAAATGACTTTCGGAAACCTAAACATTTATTCAGACAGTGTGAGTGACTGCCATCTATAGCTGGTTCAGATTGCCATTATGTGCCTAATTATGCCCTGTTGGTTGACATGCCTGCCTGATAAAGTGAAGGTCTGCGATAACTTTAATTATGCATGCATGCCACTATAAATGCAGCTTTGTAGATCCAAATGCATGATCTTCTTCCATATACTGATGCTGTACACCCATCCATTAGTGGTGTCAGCAATACAGAAGACTAGGCCACCTCTTTGTCCCCAAGATAAATAAATCAGCATCATTTGCTTACTCTTACCCTCCCTATCAGCTATTATAATACCCAGGTCATAGTTCAACCATTTGTCATGTGGGTCAGAGTCAGGAATTTTCCTGCTGAGCAGTGATACAAACTGCATCCATTACTGTAGATTGAATGTTCCAGGGATATCTGTTACATGGTTTCAGCCATAGGAATGCACCTAGACCCATCTCAGACTTTAGGTACTGCTTGCTGATGGGATGACTGTTTTTTGCAGATAGTGACACCTTGGTTATATTAGTGTTCCCAAGGTCTTTAGATTTTTCATTTGTGTAATATCTGAAGAATTCTTTGGGAAAAAGTGAGATAGCTAAACATATTTTAAATAAGCATTGTACTGAGATGACATTTCATACTTGATGCCATAAGAACTTTAAATTCAGAAGTGTTTTTCTTCTTAGTGACTGAAGTTCATATTCCTTAGCCCTGAAAGTTATTGAATTAGTTACTTGGATTTTGCAGTTTCATGATAAATAAGCCTTGTTCAGAAAAGGATAGCTAATAAGGGATAATTATAGCTTCTGGAATATTAAGATGAGAAATTTCCTTACATAATTATGAGTGATTAATAAACACATTTATTATTAGGAATTTGCTTCACATCTGTTAAGTTTTCTTAGTAGAAACAAGACAAATGTCATGTTGCAGGAATCAGCAAAGTCAGTGGATATTGTTGCAGATATAAGTGGTGGTATGATATTAAGGTAGGCTGTGAGAGTACCTTAATGTCTCGCCAGGTTCAATTACAGGTCTATAAGGGTTAGACAGAGAAGGAAGTAGACAGGAAGGATCAATGGTAGGACAATGCGGGTTAGTATAAGAGAGAAGTGGACAGGATGGAGAGGCAGACTAAGTAAAAAGACAGGTGGATGTGAAAGAAGGATGCCGGAGTAGTAGAGTGGGGGTGAGAATAGTTGTGATTGCTGAAGTTAGGTTATATGAGATGTGGTGTTAGCACATGTGCACAGCCAAGATGAGGAGAGGTGTTGTTTCAGAGATGTCTTGAAGAGGGTTACTGAGTGGGTGGCTCTAAGTGTTGGGGGGACGGAGTTCCAGAGTTTTGCTATGGTAAAGGAGTAAAGCATCTGGCCAGCCAAATGTTTGAGTTTTTCTACATTTACGGTCAGTTGGTTGCTGGATCGGAGTGGTCTGTTCAGTTGGTATAAAAGTATAGAAGACAGAGCAGGGCACATGGATGGATTATGAATGAATCTGTGAGCAGTAGTTAGATAAAGGTGAGATAGTTTGGGAGTTCAAGCCATTTTAGGTTGCATAATGATAAGCAGTGGTGGGATGAGTAGGAGACCTTTACAAACTTAGTACGTTATTTGTAGCATGAGTCTAGTTTGGACTTTAGAGAGGACTGAATGTTGGTGAGGAGGCGGGCACCATATAAAAGAGAGGGTAATAGAAAAGAAGAGGCAACAGACAGTCAGGCTGATGCACTGAATAGATGTTTGTATCAGTAGAGAGTGCCAAGCGTTTGATGTGTCTTTTTGACAATGGACTGGAAGTGCAGGTCGAATGTAAGGTTTTCGTCTATGATGACACCTAGGAGTTTTGTGTTAGGTACAATAAGTGAAACTTATTTCTTATGTGTTTTCTGCTACTTTTGTTAGAGCTGCTGATGTGTTGCCTTTTTCATCTACAATTTAACAAGGGTGGTAGCCACAGAAATTTTATCCACGGGAGTCAGAGATGTTCATCTCACACCAGTAGCTTGCTCTGTCTTCACAAATGATTGCAAGGAGGCAGAGATAAGATGAGCACAAAGTGAAAAAAAAGACTTCTACATTCACCAAGAAAAACGTTGCTTGTTCAGTTGGATTTTTGGGTTAACATGTAAAAAGCAGTTAAACAATAAGTAGTTGAAATACATAACCAACTTAACTTTTTTTTTATTCATTTGCAAATCAGGTAAGCCCAGCTGACACAATTGTCCCTTTCCAGGGGTAACCTGGAAGTATTCATTGGTTAAGTGACTTTATCTGAGTTGCATAGTAGGCAAATGGAGTTGGAAGGAATCAAACCCTCTACCCTTTACTACAAGAAGTAACTCAGTAACAACTCAGGGCCATAGTCTTGTTGTTCAAGGTTTATTTTATTTTATTTTTGAGCTTACATATATATATATATATATATATATATATATATCAGTGCAGCTAGTTATAATATCAGTATATGGTTAATAACAGTACTTTAAGAATCTTAACTATGAAGTTCTCTTCTTTCAAAAATTTATCAACAGAGCATAAACCCCAGAAAATCATGCAATCTCTCAACAGAATCAGGCATCTGTGGACATTAAGTTTTAAAGAAAATGGAAATGTAGCAATTACTAAATTTTATGTAAGTCAAATACTGCAATGAAATCATTTTATTATAAAAAATGCAAGGCATACCATAGTTTACATGAGGTACATGTTAACGTTGACATTATATCACAGTAAGTTATTTATTTTTGTCGAGATTTAATGTACATGCTTATAAAATGTATGATTTTAAAATCTGTATTCTTGAAATGAAGACAACAGCAGTTTTAGTCACATTAATGACGTTCAATATATAACCTTTTACAGAAGCTGTGCTTTGATGGAACAATAATGCATGTGTGCATATATATGATCATGTGGAACACATTCCCAAAATAAAAAAACAATATTTTGTTGTGTTTTGCAGGCTTTGATAGGCAGATATTACTTATTAAAGTTAGAAAATATTCAGTAGCAGTTAGTTTCATTAATTGCAAATTATGATAGGCATGTGCTGAATCACCAACATCAATATGGATTTTGTTGTTTGAACAACTATAGTGCAACATTTCAGTTCAGTTTAGCATCCATTTGCTAATGGGACAATGCAAAAGATTTTTTCTGCAAATTTGGTGGTTGAAAGCATTTAAGAGTTATATAATTCTAGATACGACCCTCAGGAGACCTTCCCTTAGGTAATGCTTTACTTACTCCAAAGGTTCAGGTCATTGAGGTGGAACCCTGAATTCTTCTAGCCCATTATACGACACTGCACAGGCTTTACTTAAGCAATACATAAACAGTATAAGCATTCATCACTGCCAGCTACTGTAGCCTTTTTAAAATTACCCTAATTGCTAACTTGAGCAATGTACTATTTTTCAAGTGTGCATCAATGTAATAATGGCATATACTTATGAATCATTGCTTATTGCATATACAGGCAAAGCTCAGGTGCTTTGTATAGAAACTGCTGAACTGAAACTTTTATGTGGTAATTGCTGCAAAATATATGTGCTTAAGAAGTGCTCTTAATATACACACTGGAAGCTTTTAAAATGTCCAAAGGTTATACAAACCAAGTCAATCAGGGAGATGCCTGCTGGGATTCTTACAGTTGTTATCTGCAGTACCATTTTCCATTTTATAACCCCACTGCTTCTGGGGAATTTAAAAGACTTGATATTTGTTAGCAGGTTTCTATTGAGAAGCATTCTGTTTGAATTTTTTTATACTTAGCTAAGCTTATGGTCCTGTAATGCACTCATACTACTTTGAAATATGCATTTGCAAATTCAAAATAAACTGGACTACCATCAAGAAAAAAAAACACATGCTTTATTAAAGGATGTTAAATATTTCACAATACACACACACACACACACACACACACACACACACACACACACATATATATATATATATATATATATATATATATATATATATATATATATATATTTTTTTTTTTTTTTTTTTTTCTAACACTGATTTAGAAGTATAGTGGTCCATGCACTATGAAGAAATTAAAAAGATTTAATGTATAGATGAAGCTATTGTAATCAGACTAGCCTTCTAATGGAGAAACAGAAAACTGCAGTAAAATTACTGTAGTAGAACATTATTATGTGGGAAAAACATTATACAAGGTAGCTGTCAAGTCCATAACTAACTCCGTTAGTTTGGGCTTGACCAAGCGAGGAACAATAACACTAACCAGGGTACTTTAGACCAACAACTCTTCTCTTTCAAAGATTTACTTTCCAAATACAAGATGCTTCAACTCGAAAATGAATACCTCTTGGAGTGTATTAAGCGGGAACAAATACCGAAGAGGCTTCAGCTTTTGAAATACCCGACTGAGTTAGCGAAGGATTCCCCTTTGCATAAAGAACTTTTGCGGTTCTTTAATCGACAAGGCTGTGAGTTATTACAAATACTTATATCTGATCACAATAGAAAAATGGCCCTATTGTTGAGAGACATTAATGCATTGGACTCCAGTATAAAAAATTATTTATTGTTTGATTTAAAGAAACTTGAGTTTCAAGCTGTATTTAACCAGATTAATGTTGAATTAGCTGAATTAAAAGACATGAAACAAAAGAAGTTGTGGAGAGACAAGGTTGATTATGAGGGGGGTAAGGCATACCCTGACCCAACGAGGGGGCAACAAAGCCCAACAAGGGAACATAGGAATGAGTCATTAGAAGGGTACGATACAGAAGTATTTGAGCAAAACAATAATAATGCTGAATTCCCTTTAGTCCAACCTGCCCTGAGGAGATCGGAGAGATTAATGAACCAGAGGCAGGGGAGGCAAGGTTATGGGAGATATATGGACAATTCACAAGAATTTCCACGAAGGGGGAGATGGGGCCCCCACCGGAGATAACTCATGATTGTGATACTATTAATTCCAACAACTGCAACATTGTAGTGAATGAATTTGGGGACTTCAGTATTTACAACTTTAGCCAAGCCCCAGTAAGTACTGAATGGGCCAATTTGCTTTCAAAGGGATTTAATTTTGTACCAGAAAGAAATGCTAATTTAGTGGATATTATTTTACAGTTAAAACTGTTTACTAGGAAAATGAACTTGGCTTTGTATTTCTCCAATTCTGATACCGGGATCAATTGTGACAGACTACAGAGACCTAGTACTTTTTTTCCACCTCCACATCCTTTGGTACAAATATTTGAAGGGTTATGTGAAACTGAGATTAGAGAGGTATTACACAACAACAATCCCTCTAATATGAAAAATTTATCTGAGAGAGAAATAACAGTACTGGAAAATATTATTGGACAGAAGGAAACTAGAATCATGAAACCTGACAAGGGTGGGGCCTGGTAATCATGGACTATAATGATTATAATAGCAAAATGTTTGAGCTACTATATAGTCATGTATATTTAGAAGTTTCACGAAATGAATTGAACATAGCTTATCATAACATTGATTTGGACCATGAACAAATGGTACTCAATGGACAGGTCACTTTAGAGACTTTTGAATTTTTAGAGACAAAACATCCCAGGATCCCAACAATATTTGGGATCCCAAATATTCATAAATCTATCTCTGATCCATAAATGTGACCAATAGTAGATGCTAAAGCATCTAAAACTTTTAGTATTGCTAAATTTATTGATGAAAAAGTCAAGCATATCTTAGATGGATGGGCCTCAATAATTAGGGATTCATGGGATTTTCTTAGGAAAATCAAACATGATATGTTTGGCAAAAACCTGATTCTTGTCACTATAGATGTTTGTGATTTATTTTCAGTAATACCACACCAAATAGGGCTTGTGGTTTTATGATTTTTTATGTAGTAATAGTACACTAGATCATAATACAATTATTAACAATTCGAGCCTGCATGGAAATTGTACTTGAGAACAATTTCATCACTTTTAAAGGGCACCTTTTTAAACAAAGGCAAGGTGTTGCAATGGGTGCTTGCTGCGCTCCAGTGTTTGCTAATATTGTATTGACACAATGGGAAGATTTGTATGTATTCAACTCTGCATTCAGGACTTCATGGGTACTGTATGGGCAGTACCTGGATGATATTGTCCTGTTCTGGAAGGGAAGTGAATACGACCGGAACAGGTTTTTCACTTTCATTAATGAAAGAACTACTTTCTTAAGATTCACCATGAACAAAGATTTGGGTTTGGTTAATTATCTGGATGTTACTATCATGAAAGATTATGATAGAGAATGTTTCACTTCCCGACTGTATAGAAAACCTACTTATTCAAATTCTTTATTACACTTCACAAGCTGGCACCCATTGCACCAAAAGAAGGCTTTGGTAAAAGGCCAATATGTAAGATTAGCCAGGATGGTATCCGAACTTGATGATTTCAAAACTGAATGTGACATCATGAAGGATATGATAGAGAAGAGAGGGTACCCTGAGAAGTTCATAAACGACATTGTGATTGAGGTTAAAAATAAAAGGATAAGTGGGCATTTTTCCCCCTCTTAGCTAAGGAGAATTCTGATAGAATAGGTGATGAGGGAATCAGGTGACACAGTTTTGGACGTGTATTAACACTGACTTTTACATCCAATTTTTATGATATTAAGAATATTATTAACAAACATTGGATACTATTTCATATGGATATTGATGTCAAAGATAAAATAGGTGACAAACCTGTTGTGGTCTATAAGAAAGATACCTCATTAAAAGGACTATTAGAAAGGAAAAACAAGACCTTTGGGCAGCTAGGTTGGAGTTTTAGGTGTGGAAGATGCCCCCAATGCCCTTATATGATGGAATCTGTAAGCATTAAGATTAAGAATTTTGGAAGTATAAAAACAGGGAAAAAGGACTATTGTTATAGGAAAGGGGTTGTATATGTGGCACTATGTGACTCGTGAGAGTTACTATGTGGGAAAAACAAAGAATGCACTTAGACTGAGAATCTATCAATACCTTTATGATATTAAACAAAAAAAATGAAAAAAAAAATGCCCTTTACAAACATATTAATAGTCACCCTCAGCATGGGTTTAGATTCTTTGTGGAAGAACAGGTTGACTTGGGGCCAAGGGGGGGGGGGGGCAGTAGAGGATTTTTTGGAATTTTTGGAATTAAAGTGGCAAATAAAATTAAACACTTACCAGGCCCCAGGGTTAAATGATAAGATTTCATTGTGCCCTTTGTTAAAACTTAAATATATGTTCTTGTTTTGAATTACACATGGGGTCTATAAATTTTATAGTTGGGACATGTATATGTATTAGCATTTGTATCAATGTTTTAACAATTTAAAACCTTTTGATCGTGTTTATATATATTTATATTTTAATATAATTTGCATGCATTAATATTAATGATACTAAAATGGGGGAAAGGATGTAATGCATATTGCAGTGATTGGTCAAGGGGTATTATTTAAACTGTGTTTTTTAAATAGGCTGTATTCTGAAGAAGTAATTTTACCTGACAAAAGCGTTAAATAAAAGTTCAGCTGGACTACATTGGTGTCATTGCTGCCTGGTGGAGTGTTTGCCTTGGGAGTATTAGTTTATTTGTGAACTATTTCCATATGCTCCACATAGTTGTTGCCACTTCTTTGTGATTGTGGTATATGTAATGTGTAGCTCCTTGAATGTGCATTACTGTCATGCTGCAAGGATAGCTCAAAAGGTAAATCACGTATTATTCAGAAAATTCAAAACTACAAGTCCCTGTGTTTAACTCTTCCTAGTGTTAACTTCACACATTTTTCTGTAAGTAGCAGGGCAGCAGGATTTCTACCTTCTAGGGATCAAACATGTGTGGGGTACTGGCCACTCCAATGGTGTAAATGGATAAAGCCTTAAATATGGCCCAGATGACCTGAGTTTAATTAGAGACTCGGTTGACTTGTGGAATAGCAGGGAGGGCTGTCTATGACCATCACAGGGGATGGTGTTTGCTGATGATGCTCTCTTAGTGAAGGCATGGTCCAATGAGGAGAGTTGCCCTCATGTGAACCAATGAGCATGGGAGGTGGAGCAGGGAATAGATAGGGCATTTAAAGACCCAACTCAGGACAGAAGAGGAAGAAATGACTGAGGGCTGAGGATGTCCTTTGGATACACAATCAGCTCCAGCAACTTTGGTAGTAACTCTGGAGTGGTAAGAGGCAAGCTGGTAGACCTGGCATGGGCATGAGGAATTTGGGGGCCAGGCTAAGAAATAATGATGCCCCAACGGGGACAAGAAAAAAAGATGTGTGTGGTACTGTCACCTTCATCTTTACATTCCTGCATATCACAAGTATGTCACATTCTTGCGAGCATAGGGGATTGATTATATTAACATATATAAGAATCTGTGTACACGCCTATCAGTGTGAGGCAGAATTTTTACATCTGCATCACACTGTGGCCTTTAAGTATATGCATTTTGGCAGCTTGTGATACTGGAGTTACAATAGCTTAACATCTCCCACTCTCTATTGCATGAGTTCAAAAATCTCACAGCAGATACTTCCTGACTCACATAGTACAGTACAGGAGCGATATGGTTTAGGTTGTGAAGGTGTAGTTATCTGCATGCTTGTATACAGTACACCCTTGTTGGAGTTGATATACAAAACTATAATTGTATTTTTGCCTTTCTCTCTTCTACTGTCTTTGTCACTATCCTTTCTGTTTATGAATTTTCCCAGTTTCTTTTTTTTTAATGCAACCTGATTTGTAGTGCCACCTGTGGCCCCACTTTGACTCACTGGCTGTCAAAGACCAACATCACTTCTGGCTGGTGGCTCTGCAGGGATACGGACACTCTGCTCTGCCATACTGAATTGGCTGTGATGATCGGTGAGCTGATGGACCAGAACAGAGAGTCTCACATCAGCCTTCTAGAGAAATTCCTTATGGTCTTACAGAGTCATGTCACTCTCACTCACTTGAATATCTGAGCTAGGGTCTAGTGTTGGAGTGCAGGGTGGGTCCCGTCAGTCTTTTCTGTCTTATATGTTTGTTTGTTTATTTGTTTGTTTGCTTGTTTGTCCCAGCTACCAAGAATAACCCTCTCACCTTCTTTTTTTGTTGCCTTACTCCATTCATGTATACAAAAATGAGTATCTGTCCCACAAAATGTTACCCTTTCTTCTCCACATCCATCCTGCACATTCCAGAGATTTTCACATCATGTGCTCCCATGTGCTTGCTTCTCCATTACTTTCCTATAGTCCAGTTTTCATTTTTATTTTGGTCAAAAATAGATAAAATTTATTCTATTATGGCCCTGTAAGGTTTCTATATGGCTTCTTCTTCTTGCCACATCTACACATCTTAGATCATGCTGAGCTACATGAAAGCACAGAAACAAGAGGCATTCAGTTCTGTTCCTCATCTTTGACTGCAGCTACAACTCAAGGATGTGTGCTGTTATCCTAGACCCTATTGCAGTTGCAAGTGGGATATTTATTGAATTCCTCATTTCCCACTGATTTTCCCTGCTGTTAGTTGTTAATAGGTTCCAGGCCTCATCATGCAAACTAGGTAAACAGCGGTGGACTGGCAACAACCACACCTGCTGTGTTTCTGAATTCCATGGTATGTTTTCTTCAAGTTCCATAACCTGATTCTGACAATCTTGGTGAATAACCCAAAGGACCCATATGCAATCTGGGCTCAGATTATACAATGAAATGGCTAACCTACTAAATGCCAAAAGTCAAGTGGCTACTATTGCAAGTAAGCAAGTTGCATTGATCTAGTCGTGCAGCCTGTCAAAACAGAACCAACTGAATGAAAAAGGAAAGTGCTTGCAAAAATGTAGCAGTTTGCCTGAAATATGTAACTGTACATGTACGAATACTAAGTACCTTAGCCCGGTTTGTTCAAAGATTTAAAGAAACAATAAACCATATGTGTGGTGAAAACGTACTGGAAAAATGAGGAGGACCAACTCACCAAAAAGATGGTTTGAATATTTTTATAACAGCTATATAGTAAATAATCTCAAACACATAGTGTAGCAGAAAACATGCTACCTCAGATCAATGTCAGACTAAGAGGGGCAAACACCCCCAAAACAGTCAGCAAACGTGGAGGGTATAGACTGGTTCCAAGCACAATACAAAACAGTATGCTGGTCAGAGAACTTGAGGGATCTGTAGGAATGCTGCAGACATTCCATTTACATACCACCCACAAGGACAGAGAAAACACAACTCTGTAGATCATGTAAACACCACAACAGGAATACCTCCACATGAACATGAACTACACATGCAGACAGCAAGTAACTCTACCATTACAACCCTTGACAAATTACTGAATACTACGTCAATAGGCATATCCTGGAGGCATACCAGGAATAAAAGAAAAGACAACAGCAATGTATGAGTGGGGAGTCATACAGCAAATAACAAATACAATGGGGCATGCATCAGGGGTAGCCAAGTGTCCAGCAGTAAAAAAAAAAAAACAGCGCTGGAAAAGGTGATGGTAAAACAAGCAGACATTAATACTGGAAAAAATGATGGTAAGAGAACAGGTTGAGGGGAGCATAAGAACTGCATATCAGAAACTGCCCAGGCATGGTGAAGAAGCCTACATCTTTATGCGGTGATCAGTTGCACAGAGGTAGGCACAGATGTTGTACTTACCCTTGTCAACCAGCAATATACATAGGGCCTTTGGAGGGCAGCACATCTATAGCATTTGGGGAAGAGGAGCAGATGGCTACTAATGGACTTGCTATGGGTATCCAAATGATTCTGCTCCTGACACATGACTCAGATAAAATCATTCAATGACACTTCCTTTGATATGCACAGGGTCCAGAGATTATGGTACCACACCCCCATACTAATTTACATCTGTGACAAGAATGCTGCAGGCGGCCTAGCAATGGATTGGAAAATTGGGGGGGGCAATGGGCAGTCTCTGGGCTTTGCGAATATGAATGTCATTCTGTTCTTGCCTTTTCTGAATGTAGTTGCCATTAAGGCAGATAAAGAATAGCATAGCTCACATGGGACATCCTTCCTGTATCAGTGCAAAAAAACAAAAAACAAAATAAACAAAATAAATACGGACTGCACCGAGTGCTGTTTATTACAAAGCGCACAACAAACTCCAAAATACTAAGCACTTTCACCATGTATAAATCGATGGCTTCTTCAGACTAAAAGGAGCATTACATCACAAACACTTATAATAATTTAACATTCAAACGTACCTATCAGAAACCTTGATCAGTTAAATATACTAATTAAAACTAATCAGTGCAAAGTTTGTTGCTATCTCAGTAACCATCTTTACATAAAATTGGAATTTCGGGTACACTGCAACCTTGATTGTTGTATACAGTGCCACAATATCTAACCTAGATGAATTAAGCAGTCTTATGCCCTGGATCCAGAAAATGTAGCCTGTATGCTTTTAATAGTCACCCACTCATAGTCCAGCATTAGGTATGGGAGTGGTAATATGTCAACATATTCTTTAGCAAGCTCTTTTAGGGTTTTAAAATACCCAGTCATATCCCAAATGGAAATTACAAGATACTGAACTATAGACTATAGAGCTGTACCAGAAGGACTTCACCATTCCCAAACAGCAACGGATGGTATACTGTTGCCAGCACATAGTCATCTATGTGTGGAAGGTACAATCTGTCATTCATGTATGATTGTGTGCCATGCAGTAGATGTTCTCATCTATGGCCATCAGTATCACCTTTCTGATGAAATGTCCTAATGGAGAGATGAAAAGTCACCAAGCAAAGGAGAGTAGTAGTGTTGAAATGAATTCATCCTCAAGTGTTAGTGAGTATCTTCACAAGTTGGACCCTGTTTTTCACAAAATTTCACTAAGGCAACACTGATATATAGACTGTATTTATATAGCATATATCATGGACAGAAGTAAGTCAAAAACAAAAAAAAGATAGCTGTGTGCACAAGAAAAAAAGTGCCCAATCCTGGTAGACGCACTGGTACCAGGACTGGAAAAAATGACTGTGTAGTATCCTCAAAATACGGAAACATTCCTACAATGGGGCCAGGCCAGGACCAGAGGAAGATGCCCCCCCCCCCCCCATTGTAGAAGAAAGTAGCAGTCCACAAAAATCACAAAAAATCTGTTAGGCTAAAGAAGAGCCATAAAGATGATAGAGTGGACTACTGAATATAAGAAAGAAATTATGTATTGTTACTATTATGTAAAAAGCCCAGAATTTCCAGACACAAGATATACAAAACAATTAAGAGAGAAATTACAGGAAAGAAAAATACTTCAGCAAAAAACTGTCAGAATCTTCAAATAAAAATTAGCGTTCATTAATACAACAGATTTTTGAAAAACAGCATACAGATCAAGAAACTTTGATCTGTTTGGAAAAAGAAGTATCTGAGGAAGTGTGAAAAGATAAAAAACAAAACCTAGAGATTTTTGAAAAATAAAAAAAAGAAATATGAACATGAGAAAGAAAGAGAGATTTGATATGGTACAATATTTATGCAAAGGAGAAATCCGAGTTAACTAATATAGAAAAGGCAGTCTCAAAGATATTCGAAGAGAAATACAAGCAAAAGCATCCAGATATGGAAAATTTCACAATAAAAAAAATAATAGCACAAATATGTAATGTGGAAAAGAAGATTAGTAAAGCAGAAGTTAAAGAAATAGAAGCTAAAGTTATGGAGTGCCAGCGAAGTGAAGGATTTAATGTAGAAGGTCTAACACAGACTACATCACAGCATGATGGAGCGAGTCCCCAGAATAAGGAAAAGCAAGAAGATCAGGAGACATGAAGAAGAAATATGGGCATGGGAAAGGAAAAGAGATTTAATATGGTGTAATATTTATGCAAAGGAGAAAACAAAACTAACCAATATAAAAAGAGCAGCACCAAAGATATTTGAAGAGAAATGCAGGCAAAGGAATCCGGATATGGAAAACTTTACAATACAAAAAATAAGGAGACTAAGAGGAAAGTAGAAAAAGAGATTAGTAATTGAGAAGTAAAAAAAAATAGAAATTGAGGTTATGGAGCAGCTGCAAGGAGAAGGATTTAGTGTAGAACATTGAATGCAGAAAACACAACAACAGGATAGATCAATGGATATCCAAATTAAGGGGAAAACAGTGGAACAGGAAGAAATTGGTCAGGTGCCATACAAAGATATTTTGGAGCCTTCCACAGGAAACCAGTATAAACATTCACTTGAAGCTAGACAGCAAGGGAAGGAACAGGATACTGTGGAAACTCTGATTCAGTCAATGTTGAGGACTGAAAGGCCTGTGAGTTCCCGTATGACAGCGCAACAGATGACACAGGATGAAATTGAAGAGAATGTGCCACAGGAAGATGCTATAGAACTTTCTATAGAATGCCCACAGGAAATGGAAAATAAGGGATGCACCCTCAGTTTGGAAGAAAATGAGCTAAGAGAAGAGTTGCCTAATTTAATGGACATGGATAGATATATTAAGACTAATGAGAGAAATAGACTGCAGAAGGTCAATAAAACCCAAAAAGTAACAAGTCTGATAAAACAAATGAGTGCACTAATTAAGCCTATCCATAGAGATCCATTTGATATAACAGAAGTAAACAGGATATACTACTGTGCTGTTAAATTAATAACTGATAAATTTCTACCACAAGAACACAGGGTAGTGAGGGAAAGGAAAGGGGAAAAATCGAATACCATCATGGAAGTATCAAAAAGAGAAAACTATAAAGCAATTAAGACAAGAATTGTCACTGTTAGAAGATTATAGAAAAGGGAATAGATCAACAAAAATACTAAGAAAGATAGATGTGATTAAAGCAATGCACACTATTAGAAGAGACCAGATTATATCATGCACTATCGCAAATAAACCAAAAATGTCAGCACAGGCGGAAAAACTTAGAAGATACACAGATAAATATAAGGGAAAAGTACAAAATAAGCATATTTTGATAACCCAAAAATGTTTTACAGAGAATTGGGAAATAAGGCAAAGGGCATTGAAAGACCGCCAAAAAAAAGAGTAAGTAGATACATTTTGGAGAAGTATCTATGAAGATCCTGTGGAACATAACAAAGATGCTAAATGAATAGAAGAAGTAAAAGAAAGAATAAGAAGTTTAAAGGTACAGGATATGAAATGGGATGAAATAACAACCACAGAGATTGAAACAAAGTTAAGAAATCCTCTAAATGCTCAGACAAGCTCCACGTGGGTTTACAGAGTGGTCCTAGCAGCAAGGAACTCGAAAAAGCGTCTACCTTCTGGATTTAAGTATCTTTGCTTTTTTTTCACTGGAAATAGCTTCTGTAGCTTACTTTGAACTAGCCTGAACTGCTTTTTAACTGATTACTGCATTTATTTTAAAATCTGCACTTAAAGTTACATTTAGTCGAATTTGATCGAAAGTTTGCTTGTTTGTTAGTTTAATTTAACTGTGGAGGCTGCCCACTAAAGTGTGCTAGCCTGTGTAACTAATTTATCACTGTCTCTGCATTTTCTGTGTGTTTCTACCAAAAAAACAAAAAAAAAAATCCTTGTTTTCTCGCCTTCCTCGACTAGTTTAGACCAGTATACAGGCATTGCTGTATTCTGGGCTGTGGTGTAGTTCCTGTGTTGTCCATTAGCTTACTTGGATAGAAGGAAGTTTCTTTGCTCACCAGTGGGAGTGGGGAGCCTTGAGCAGCCTACCTGTCCTTGGGGGAAGTGACCTCAGCACAAGAAGCTGTAGTAATTGGTTGTTTGGGACCATTCCTAGCTCTTTTGTAGTTCACTGCTTAAAATCCGCCTCTGGGTGTTTTTTTCTGGCTATACTGCTCAGACAAGCTCCACATGGGTTACAGAGTGGTCCTAGCAGCAAGGAACTCGAAAAAGCGACTACCTTCTGGATTTAAGTATCTTTGCTTTTTTTTCACTGGAAATAGCTTCTGTAGCTTACTTTGAACTAGCCTGAACTGCTTTTTAACTGATTACTGCATTTATTTTAAAATCTGCACTTAAAGTTACATTTAGTCGAATTTGATCAAAAGTTTGCTTGTTTGTTTGTTTAATTTAACTGTGGAGGCTGCCCACTAAAGTGTGCTAGCCTGTGTAACTAATTTATCACTGTCTCTGCATTTTCTTTGTGTTTCTACCAAAAAATCAAAAAAACAAAAAAATAATCCTTGTTTTCTCGCCTTCCTCGACTAGTTTAGACCAGTATACAGGCATTGCTGTATTCTGGGCTGTGGTGTAGTTCCTGTGTTGTCCATTACCTTACTTGGATAGAAGGAAGTTTCTTTGCTCACCAGTGGGAGTGGGGAGCCTTGAGCAGCCTACCTGTCCTTGGGGGAAGTGACCTCAGCACAAGAAGCTGTAGTAATTGGTTGTTTGGGACCATTCCTAGCTCTTTTGTAGTTCACTGCTTAAAATCCACCTCTGGGCATTTTTTTCTGGCTATACTGCTCAGACAAGCTCCACGTGGGTTTACAGAGTGGTCCTAGCAGCAAGGAACTCGAAAAAGCGACTACCTTCTGGATTTAAGTATCTTTGCTTTTTTTTCATGGAAATAGCTTCTGTAGCTTACTTTGAACTAGCCTGAACTGCTTTTTAACTGATTACTGCATTTGTTTTAAAATCTGCACTTAAAGTTACATTTAGTCGAATTTGATCGAAAGTTTGCTTGTTTGTTTGTTTAATTTAACTGTGGAGGCTGCCCACTAAAGTGTGCTAGCCTGTGTAACTAATTTATCACTGTCTCTGCATTTTCTGTGTGTTTCTACCAAAAAATCAAAAAAACAAAAAAATAATCCTTGTTTTCTCGCCTTCCTCGACTAGTTTAGACCAGTATACAGGCATTGCTGTATTCTGGGCTGTGGTGTAGTTCCTGTGTTGTCCATTACCTTACTTGGATAGAAGGAAGTTTCTTTGCTCACCAGTGAGAGTGGGGAGCCTTGAGCAGCCTACCTGTCCTTGGGGGAAGTGATCTCAGCACAAGAAGCTGTAGTAATTGGTTGTTTGGGACCATTCCTAGCTCTTTTGTAGTTCACTGCTTAAAATCCGCGTTTGCACGGCTTTGCACGGTCGTGCGCATAGCGCAGCGCTGGTTAAACAAGGTTAAACTTGGTTAAACAAGGTTAAACTTTTTCTGGCTCCGCCAAGTCTGGTCTTCAATTTTTCCCTTAGAACTGTTCTACTTGCAATCTAAACAGCCTATACTCTATCTGAAAAGCTCAGCACTTGCTCCTAAAGCATTTTTTATACAGGTAAAGCACTCTTAAACAAAATAAAGTACTTCATTCACCTAAATTCTGTTGAGTACCCATTTCCCTATAGGTCCTTTCTGACTCAGTTACACAGCAATCTTTTCACTATTTCTAGCATGTCGAAGGGTCAGTTGCTGGCATCCTCTCCTGTTCAGCTGGTGAATCTGGGAATCTTGAGGCAATGTTACAATTGCCTCATGTACACAGACAACCCTCTCCTCCTCCCAACAAATACAAATATATGTGAGAGATGCAACTATATATCCAAACTGGAGGCTGAGCTCTCTCAATTCAGTATTGGCAAGACCAGTCAGGAGGAGAAGGTAACCACGCACACCACAAACCCAGTCTCACATAGAACTATCACAACTGCAAACCAAACACATAAACACACAAAAACATACTCAGAGGCGCTGATTAAAAATCTACCAAAACAACAGAGGCCTCCAAAGCAGACACCCAAGCAACCACCACCTCAAGACATAGCACATTCAACACATAGTTCACAAAGTCAGTGTGCTAAACAGTCACAGCCCCTAAGGCCAAACAACACGCCAGACACACTTGTAATAGGTGACTCCATAGTCAGACACACTGACGTCCCGCTCACCAGACTGAACAAGGAAAAGGTCACAGTAAGCTGCCTGTCGGGAGCTAGAATCCGCCACATAACACAAGCACTCAGGTCACTCCACAGCAAGTAAAAATATGACTCAGTCATTGTACATGCCGGTGTGAACGACCTGAAACGTACCTCCCTGGATTACATGAAAAGAGACATAGAGGAGCTCTCTGATTATGTAGCCCAGGCCGGTATGACCCTGACCCTGAGCAGCATCTTACCCTCACCAAGAATGATGCCACAGTACAAAGACAAAATGATCAGTTTTAACAATTGGCTTAATTACTGGTGTCATTCTAAGGCGATCCAATGTCTGTCTGCTTGGGATGACATGCTTGACAAGCCACGCTGCTTCGCAAGGGATGGCTTGCACCTGTCACCCCTGGGCTTCCGGATACTGGCCAAGGCTCTTGCCACGCCCATAGTGCCTTTTTAGGCAAGGCTCAAATGACAATCCTACCTCCCTAGAAAACACAAGTGGAAAAAAACTAAGGGTAATGCTGCTCAATGCCAGAAGTCTAAACCTCAAGATGCACGCCCTCGAAGCCCTCCTCAGTATGGAGAACATCGATGTCTGTGCAGTGACTGAAACCTCGTTCAAGGCTCCTGAGAGCACCCCAGCACTATCAGGTTTTACCTCATATCATGCTTTCCGGCCCCAAAACTTGGACTGAACCACAAGAGGAGGGGGAGTATCCATTTTCATCAAAGATACCCACACCTCCAGGTTAGTGGCAATGCACGAAGCATCGGAGACCATCCAGGTGCAACTAACTATAGACAAAACTGCCTTACAGTTTGTAGCATGCTACAGACCACCCTCTCATACTCAGGAACCCTACACAGCCTTCCTGAAGACACTGAAGAGTATGAATGTCTCTCCAAATACCATCATTTTGGGAGACTTCAACTACCCAAACATAGACTGGGAACATTACTCAAGCCCCAACACCCTAGCCCAAAGGTTCCTAGAATTCATAAACTCAAATGCAATGGAACAACTAGTCACCATTCCCACAAGAGGAGACAATATACTAGACCTGATCATCACAAACATGGGGACAAAATGCTCCACACCGGAAGTATATCCCTCGTTGGTAAGATCAGACCATAAATTAATCTCACTGGAAATCCACATCCCGCCCCCATCCCCTGCACAAAAGACCACAGTGAAGAACTTCTCAAAAGCCAACTTCACACTTCTTAAGACTGAAGTGGTATCCTTCAAGGCCCCTGGGCCAATGGAAACCACAACCCACACTGCTGAATCCTTTGCAAATGCCTTCTATGGGCACCTTCAAGAATGCATGGATCATGCAATCCCAAATAAAACCAAGACCCATTCCCCCAAAGGCAGGCACCCGGTCTGGTGGACCCCAGCCATAAACAAGCTTTACAACAGGAGGAGGAAGCTACTACATGACAGAGCAAAATCCCTAAAAGGGAAGGCATCTCTGATCAGTACTAGCAAAAAACTATGATCACTCATAAAATCATCCAAGGCCAACTTTGAGAGAAAAATCGCAAAAGACACAAAAGACAATCACAAGGCCTTCTTTAGCTATGTTAGAAACCTGGGTGGAAACTCCCAGATATGCTCAGAGTTAGTCCAAAATGACACAAAATACACTGAACCCACTGACATTGCCAACATTCTGGCAGACAGGTTCAGTGCAAATTTCTCCTCCCCCTCCCCCCCAAAAGGAGAAATAACTATCCCAGCAGAGTGTAACCTCCCTAGCATCTCAGATGCCCAGGTGAGAGCCGCCCTCTCTAAAGCTAAAAACACAGCATCAATGGGACCGGATGGTGTCCCAGGCTGTGTGCTACATGAACTCCAAGAGGAACTAAACCCACACATAAGGCTGCTGTTTAATCTTAGCCTTACTACAGGATACGTACCCAAAGAGTGGCGTACGGCAACAGTGGTCCCACTTCACAAAGGCGGTTCTTCTACGGACCCTGGAAATTACCGCCCCATAAGCTTGACGAGCCTGGTCTGCAAAGCTATGGAGAGGATCATTATGGAACTCATAAACAAAGACATTGGGGACCTACAGACATTGGATCCTACCCAATTTGGCTTTGTCAAGGGCAGATCCTGCCTTTTGAACTTGGTTGACTTTTTTGAAACAGTCACTACGGCCATTGATGAGGGTAAGGCAGTTCACACAGCCTACCTTGACCTTGCAAAAGCCTTTGACACAATACCCCACTCGGGCATCATAGACAAACTCACCAGCTTAAATGTAAACCCATATTTCACAAGATGGGTTGCAAACTGGCTCAAGGACAGAACCCACAGGGTCAGAGTTGCTGGAGCTATGTCAGACTCTAAGCCAGTCACAAGCGGTGTCCCACAGGGCTCAGTCCTGGGACCCCTCTTGTTCGGCATTTATTTTTCCGAGGTACAGGCAAACATAGGAGGATTGTGGCTGACAAAGTTCGCAGATGACTGCAAACTGGGCCATAATTGATACTCCAGCGGACACAAACATCCTTCAGAGAGGCCTCATAGAAATGGATAATTGGTGCCAGAGCCATGGCCTTAAGCTGAATGCCAAATAATGTATAGTCATACCCTTTGGGAAAAACAAGGTACCGACAAATTACCACATAGGTGGTAATCCATTAACGGAAGAGGTAATCAGGGACCTAGGGACCCAGATTGACAGTAACCTCTCATTTGACACTCACATTGCCAAAGTGGTTAGGAAGACCTTCTATATTGCCCACCTTATCATGAAGGGTTTCACATCTAGATCAAGAGAGGTCATTGTGCCCCTGTACTCTTCTCTTATCAGGCCAATGATTGAGTACAATGCCCCATTTGGAATGTATCTCACCCGACACCTGCAGCAGTTGGAAAGACCCCAAAAGTTCCTCACCAAGAGGATAAAGGGTCTTAAACATATGTCATATGCTGCCCGACTGAAAAAACTCCAGCTCTATTCAGTCGCATACCGCCTACTCAGAGGTGATCTGTGCCTGACGTACAAGGCCATGTCCAATCTGGAATTAATGGACATGCTCCACCTCAGAAAATCCAAATCCATCTGAGCCACGAGAACAAGAGACTTAAACCTCAACACAGAAATAAATAGGATGTGCCGGAGGGACAGATTCATAACCCAGAGGCTCCCTACACTCTGGAACAGAATCCCAGTCCATGTTAGGCAGATCCCCTCACTGACTCTATTCAAGAGAAATCTTGACGAGTGGATGGGAAATCGTAGGTTTACCCCGGGGGTCATCTCTGTGTCACTACTAGACAGAGGCACAGTAAACTAAACCCTAAAAGGGCGTAGTATTCTCATCCTAAGGGGTGGTGAAAGCCACACACACTCTGGCTAGGCTTATAAATGCCCTAGGGCAGATAGCCTAGTACGAACCTATGAACCTATGAACCTATGAAAACCCCAGGCCCAGATGCATATCTAACTTTTGGTTAAAACTAATAACATCCTTGCACAAGAATTTAGCTATGAGTAATAATTATTTATATGTGCACCCTGAACATGCACCACACTGGCTAACAAAAGGCAAATAATGCTCTTACTTAAGAGTGAACCTGCAAGTTACCCTAAAAATTATAGACAAGTAACTTGCCTTCCAATGACATATAAACTATCCACGGGAATTGACACTGTGAGAGCTTATAGTCATTTAGAATAAAACTCAATTATGACAGTAGAACAAAAGGGCAATAAAAGAAAGTCATATGAAACAAGGATCATTTCTTGTTAAAGTAGAGGAAAACTGTAAAAAGGGGAAGATTCTTAAGTATGGCATGGATTAATTACAAAAAAGCATTTGATAGTATCTCACATTCATGGATAAAAGAGTGCTTAAAAATTTATAAGATACACCCTACACTGATTGACTACATTACAGTAACCATGAAACAATGGTAGACCACTTTGCAATTAAGCCATGATAAAGAACAGATTATTATCCCAGGAATAAAAATTCAAAGGGGGATATTACAGGGTGACTCTCTGTCACTGTTGCTCTTCTGCCTTGCCATTAATCAATTAAGCTGTTTACTTAACAGCTTAGGCCATGGCTATAATTTGGCTCCTAGAAAACAACAAAGTCTAATGACTTCTCATCTTCTCTTTGTCAATGATTTAAAACTGTGTAGCTCATCAGATGAGGAACTGAAAGCACAGCTGCAGGTTGTTAAAACTTTTTCAGATGATACAAGAATGTCATTTGGTCTTGAGAAATGTGCAAAATCAACCTTTAAAGCAGGAAAACTGCGGTACCAGGAAAATATCAGTTTGGGACAACAATGTGATATAAAAGAACTTGAGCAAGAGGGAGTGTATAAATACTTGGGAATTGATGAAGGATCAGCAATAAAACATGAACAAATGTGAATAAAACTCAGCAAGGAATACTTTAGAAGACTTAAATTAATCCTGAGAACAGCATTGACATCTAGGAACAAGATCCAAGCTATAAATCATTCTGCTCTTCCTGTCTTTATTTACAGTTTTCGACTGACTGACTGGCCCCAAAAAGTGTTGGATAAACTGGATATTAAAACAAGAAGGATGCCTCATGCTCACCAAATGATTTATAGACATCAGAGTATACCAAGATTATATATTCCCCGTTCCAAAGGAGGGATGGGCCTCCTTGAAATTGATTACATGTATAGATTTGCAATCATGGGACTCCACACATATCTACTGACCTCACAAGATCCAAATGTAGTGAAAGTTTTGAAACATGAGGAGAATAAACCTAAGATGACTTCTCTGTTTAATTTAGCAGAAGCATATCAACATCAAGCAGGAATGGAAATCAAACCAGAAGTAGATAAAAACCAGGCAGCAAATGAATGAGCCAAAAAAAAAACAAAATAAAGAATAGAAGGTGAAGGACCAGATGAGAGGCAAGAAATGTGGAAAAAACACAATTTTAGTTGGAAGTATAAAAAACTGGAAGAACCGCATGTTGATCAGGAACAAATGCAGGAATGGTTAAGGAGAGGCAAATTCAAACCAAGAAATGAAAGGTTAATATTGGCAGCCCAAGACAGTGGGCTATGTACACGCTGGTTTACAAAGTCCATTGAACATATGGGAGAAACAGACAAATGTAGGTTTTGTAAAACTGAATTGGAAACAGTCACTCACCTTGTTGCTGGTTGCGACATACTAATGGCAGAAGGACTGTATACTGAAAGGCATAATAATGTGGTGAGACTGTTCCACTGAGGATTGTGCAAACATTATGGCATTGAAGTGGCTGAAAAACATTGGAAACATGAGCCACAAGACATCATAGAAAACGATAAAATTTATACCACATGGGATCACCCATTACCAACAGTCCAAAAGATAGATGCTAGAAAACTGGATATAGTGGTCCAAGAAAAGAAGACAAAAATAGCATTGATCATTGAAATTGCTACACCCAGTGACTACAGTGTCTTGCATACAGAGACACAAAGTTATAAAATATCAGTATCTGCAGGCAGAAATGAGAGCAATGTGGAAGAAAGATACCCAGACAGTTCCAATAGTAGTAGGAGCAACGGGTCGTATTTGTATTTATGTATTAATCCTGACTAACTCTAGCTCTTGACACCTGACTAAATTCCAGACCTTTAGAACCCTAAATCTACTTCATATTTACACCCACTGATCTATTTCTCCTTCTTACTATCTATATATATTTAAAAAAAGTGCGTTTTTTTTATATATATTCTTTCCACATGTTATACCACTAGATGTACTTACATAACTATTTTCTTCTTACTTTCCTTTATCCTCAATTACTGTACATTATGCTAGTATTCTCCAAGAATGTCACTTGTAACAATATTTTTGTAACAATATTTTTACCATTTATGTTCTACTTACTGCATTTTTACACTTTATAACTATGTCACCAGTTATAATGTTTTCTTTTACTCTGTTATTTTCATGTATTTCTTTAATGTAAATTCATTTTAACTTTGGAGCTTATCTCCCCGGGCCTCTACTGAAAATGGACATATATCCAGCTAGACTAGACCGGTCAACAAATGTAAAATAAATAAATAAATAAAATAAAATAAATATATTACCAATACATGTAACTCCATATGAACTGCAGAAGGAGTCATTATTGGGTACATTCCTTGTGCTGCAAAGAGCACTACGGGCTGACATCAAAGATTGAAACAATACTAGTTTCATGAACTTTAATTATACTTTCACTTAGGAACGGGGTTCATTCCCATCATGCTATTAGAAACCTAAAAGACTTGGAGAAATTAAAAAGTATGAAGTGTTCACAGTGCATAGATGTAATCTTCAGTATGATGGTGAAGATTTTGTGTGCAGTTGGCTGCTCTAATGATGTGGAAGGATAAAGCCTTAACTGCACCCAAGTAAAAGATAAAGCAGCTCCAGGGAAACAGAGCAAGGTGCAGAAATGAAGTAAAATAGAACAGAAACTGCACCAAAAGCTCACACACCAAAGATTTCATTTAAACAAAAAAGTAAGCGCTTTCACAACTAACCAAGTCGCTTCAACATTAACTGCACCCAGTTGACTCAGGTTTGATTAGTGTCAGGTGACTGATGGAGCAGATGGGAAAGATTTGTATACCTGTCTATGGGGACGCCCCTTCCTCCTTCATCTACAAATTATCTGGTACTGAGATCTCTTTTTTGAGGGAAGTGCTGCGTCATGTCTGCACTGGCCTTCTCTGTGTATCTCACCACAGTGGCAGCAGAGGTGTATGCTGATACTGATGCTTCACTGCTACTTCATCTGTGGTATGTGAGCAGTAATAGACAGTGCTCTTTGTCAGTTTCAGTTATTGCCAGTTGTAATGGCCTTCCCCCTGCATTTTATAGTTCAGTTCTACCTGCAAGACCACAGTGTCCTGGCATTGCTAACCTACTGCTCATGGTAATGGTACCCTTTGGTTATTACAATCAGCTTTTCCATTTGAGGTAAAACTATCCTATACATGGCAACTATACTTCTGGCAGCTATTTCATCAAATTCAGTTTCACTGGAGGACATGTTTAGTATGGCTGTATCTGTAGGACCCATTTTATGTACTGTCACAGCAGACAGGAAAAGCTCTAGTTTGCAGATGGCTAGCTGGGCCCTTTGGTTATTACAATCAACTTTTCCATTTGAGGTAAAACTATCCTATACATGGCAACTATACTTCTGGCAGCTATTTCATCAAATGCAGTTTCACTGGAGGACATGTTTAGTATGGCTGTATCTGTAGGACCCATTTTATGTACTGTCACAGCAGACAGGAAAAACTCTAGTTTGCAGATGGCTAGCTGGGCCCTTTGGTTATTACAATCAACTTTTCCATTTGAGGTAAAACTATCCTATACATGACAACTATACTTCTGGCAGCTATTTCATCAAATTCAGTTTCACTGGAGGACATGTTTAGTATGGCTGTATCTGTAGGACCCATTTTATGTACTGTCACAGCAGACAGGAAAAGCTCTAGTTTGCAGATGGCTAGCTGGGTGACGTAGCACTACCTATAACAAGCTTGAATGACAGAAAAGTGTACATGTAGTTGGAGGAATCTTTGACTTTACTTCATGTAGAATTGCATTTGGTGGCATCCTCTTACTTAGCTGATAGCATTTCAGGAATTCATAGTGAATGCCTGTAAAACTGCATTTGCAATAGCAAAAAAAAGAAAACTCATGTGGCCTCTGTTAGAAAGTCATTCCATACAAGATGGACAAATTTGGGCCCTGTCCTGATCATGTGTCTAATATGGACATACCACACTCCTTCTCAAAAGCCATTTTCATGTCCTGGACCACAGTGTTGAAACTGATACAGATTAGTAGAAAGGAATGTGATATCCTCTTTCAAGGACACAAGGACCCTTTTCTCACAATGTTCTCCTTAACACTGCTTCCAGAGGATTGGGAGAATAATCTTCAAAACCTTGTTATGTAAACCAGGAGGAGGTAACAATTATTGAATTCCAGGAATTATGTAAACAGTCCCACACCCTAATGTGTGGGTGACCATCCCCTTCCTTATTACATTTACACTCCAAGCATGCACATGCCACCTTTCACCAAGTACCCTTTGAAGGGGCCTCACCACCTATCTATCTGGAGTAGATAGATGCAAGACAGGAGCAGCTGTTGAAACTCAAAATGCATTTAAGGGCCAAGTACATTACCACTAGAATCTCATTATTGCTCCAGTATTATCTCTCGATTTGTAGCTCCTTGCCACCTAATTGGACGAAGCACAGCATCCTCTTAAAACATCATCACATTAATGTTATATCCTTGTGTATGATCTGCCAATGTGCAATTTAACATGCTGAATATGAAGCAGATCAATCAGTCCCTTGATATCAGATATCATACTTCACATCAAAGGATCCCATAGTTTCTGTGTTCCTCCAACCCTAAACTTTGCTAATATATCCAGTTAGTAGAAACCCAAGACTTTCTCTTGTCTTATAGCAAACCAGCCCCATATTGGCCCTTTGCCTGTAATCTCCCAATAAATTTTTAAAAACATTTGTCTAGATTTTGAACTCCTAGATCTTCAAGTCACCATAAGCAAGACTAATTACCATTTCATAGCCTGCTATAGAACACCTTCTCTGTCCCCTTCTGAGGATGATAGCTATCTTAACATATTAGCTGAAATCATCATTAAACCCAATACTTTTCTATTGGGGGACTTCAACTATCCATCAGTAAACTGGTTGACCTACATTTCAAATTATTAGCATACCCAGTGCTTCATGTACATTATAGATGATAAATTCTCATTTGCATATAGTTAACCATCCAATAAGGGGCAAATATATATTTCATTGGATTCACTTTACATGCTCAAAATTCTGAAATATCAAATTTCAGAATCTCAATCCCATAAAGTGGAAATCCTAAAAGATCGAAAACCCAGAAGCGCGAAATTCAAAATCTCAACTTCTACACTACACACACACCACACACATACACATACACACACCTTCCTCCCCACATACAAACACACAACCCTATCCAACATACAAGAAGGGGGGCAAGCCCCCCTACACTGCTTATGTGGGGGATTGCACCCCCCCCACACCCCCCTACTTAAATATACTAACTCCAAGGTCGCACTACATACACAAACAGAGGAAACATTACCACACAAGCTAGATTCACCTCGCACACACACATCACAGTAACAAAACACATTAACACACACTACAGCCCCCTACCCAAAACCCTTAAAACATAAACACTTACCTGAATCCATGAACACAGCGTAACACCAGAACCGCTAATTCAACATCTCCGAAATGCAAGATTTTGAATTTCACGCTTCTGGGTTTTCGATCTTTTAGGATTTCCACTTTATGGGCTTGCGATTCTGAAATGTGATATTTCAGAATTTCGAGCATGTAAAATGAATCCCTTTGATCACAAATATGGCCACTTTTTGCACATTATATGTCATCCTACCTTGTTAAATCAAACCATAAAATAGTGACCGTTCTCTTCAAAATGATTTGCACATCTTCTGTAAATACCTCTTTGTTTAGGGATTTCTCAAAAGCAAACCCTCTTTGATTACTTTATGACCTGAAAAATTCTGCTGTGATACACCTCTGATATATCCCATTGCTAAAGTTACTGAATCTGCAGCTAACGTCTTCTCCCATTTAAATAGCTGTACTAATGAGACAATCTGAATCCACACCAAATATAATGAGAAATTTAAAAATAAACATCCATGGTGAAATACCCATGTAAATTAGATAGCAACAGAAAAAAAAAATATTTTAACAGCACATTTAAGCAAACTAGCAAAGAGCTTAAGGGAACCATATGGAAACTCAAAACTGAACATGAACTTAAAATAGGAAATAAAACCAAAATAATGACAAATATTTAACAATGTCAGGAAGGTAAGAACTAGAATTCAACAATGCTTAGAGATAGTCCACAATAGTACTGCAGACTCTGACCCAAAGGAAATAGCTAAGATTCTGGCTTCAAAACCTAGTTGAAATTTTAATCCACTGGCAGATATAGCTATTATCCACATTGTACAATCTCTACCATCCCCTTTAATTACTGTGGAACAAGTTTTCTCTGCCCTCTCAAGAGCTAGGAACATTTCATCAATCAGCCCTGATAATATACCAAGTTGCCTGATTATCGGTGATAAATACGGCCTTTCTGTAGCCCTACTTGACCTTTTGAATCTAAGTCTCTCTACTGGTTACATTCCTGAAGCCTGGAAAATGTCCATTACAATGATGTTACATAAGGTTGGTCAACCCACAGATCCTAGCACTGTACACCCATTAGTCTGGCTATCCTCAAATGTAAACCTATGGAATGTATTAACTCAGCCCTTATTAATCTGCATATCAAAAATCTTTTAACCCTAGACTCTCATTAATCCAGCTTTGTCAAAGGCAGATCCTCTTTAATCTCACTATTTATTTATTTATATTTGTTTACCAGAGTAGTGCACTGATCAGTATTGACCAAATTCAGGCTCGGCCCAGGTGAAATACCAAACATCTCACAAATAAAAAATATAGAAATGTAAGCAATAACAGAATAGTGCAGTCTATTTACATGTATACACATTCCAGTGAACAAGCATGGTGCAATGTACAATCAAGCAGAGTGTAATGTACAATATATACAATATATACATTAGTTGCTAAAGAGGGTCAGTCTTCGGGGAATCTTGAGAGAAGTGAAGAAACTCAGAAAGGAAATAATTTAGGTGCTATGTCCTGTGATGAAGCTAGAGCATTTGGCTTGGATGAAGAAGTGCTTTTTGAGTTACATTCTGAATTTGAAATGTGTTGATTGCCTTTATGCTGATGGGGAGAGCTTGCCAAAGAATGGGTGCCTGAGAGGATAAAGCATGTGCAGTTCTGTGGAGTTTGGTTCTAGGGGTAATGAGAGCTGGTGTGGCTTATGAGTATTGTCTCAGTTTGTACCAGAAGTTTTTTTTTTCATGAAGTCTAGCTGCAAGGGAAGTAAAGGTGTGCAGTTGCAGCAGATTGTAGAGTTGGAATCCTAAAACCAGGTTAGATCTTTCTTTTATAGGTAGCCATTTGGCTTTTTCCAGTGTGATACAGTGATGTTCACAGAAAGCTATGATTGTAATAAATCTCAAGATGCTGTTAGACATTGTATAGAATTTGGCAATGTTTCCTTCTTGAAGCCAATACCAAAAATTGGAGCCAATATTCAAGTTGAGAAAGGAGATCTTCTTTGCCAATGGCAGTTTTTGCTGTTTGGGATGGAAAATGGGAGATCTTTTTGGCTCAGAACAGGAAGGACTTTATTTTGGCTCTCATTTTGTTGATATGGAAATGGAAGATTAGTGACTAATCAAGCCATAGTCCTAGGTGTTTGAAGATTGTTAAAGTGTCCAGTTCATGGTGAATTTTCCTGTAGAGTTCCAAAAATCACAGTTTTAGTCATGGTGGGGTTCAGAAAAAGTTTATGTGTCGTCGGTGGAGTTCATGTCAGTCTGACTGAGTTGGCAATGAATATTGGTATTAGAGTGACCTGTTTGAAAAATTGCTATGCCATTGACCTGTTTGCTATGCCATCAGCATAAAGGATAAGTGGGAAAAGGTGGAGGTCAACAAGAAGTTTTCTAATGAAAGTGCAGAGGTCGGAGTGGCAAGAATGGCTCCTTGTGGTGCACATTTTGTAATAGGTGCATATTCTGATTAGGAGCATCCTATTTTACCTCTGAAGTGTCTGTCAGTGAGAGAGTTTGGAGATTTCTTTTGTGCCTTCGTATGAACTTCTTGGTTATGTAAGAGTATACAGAGGGTGTGGTTGTCAGTTGTGGTAGGGTCTGTTTCCATTTTTGCTGTGCTTCATTCATTATTATTAGACAATGTTTGAGTTCAGTGGATAACCTTCAGTTTTGGTGGGTATATAAAGCTTGTGGATAAGTAAGAAACTTTTGTCTAGCAAATGGAATAAAAATTGTTTAAGCTTGCAGCTGACATACTGAGACCATATAAGGAGAGTATATGGTTCCAGTTGTGGGCTGTCAGAAAGATTCTGAGTTTGTCTGTATGCTACTCTGGTTTCTGCAGGATTTTAATATTGGTGGAGGTTTTATAAGATGTTTGGCAACTGTAAAGGTGTTTGGGTAGTAGCCACTTAGTGGTGGTGGTAGAATGTTTATGTTGGAGATGGAGTTTAGTATGTGTGTAATAATGAGGTCGAGTGTGAATTGTTTGGAGGATCTGAGGTTAGATCTTGTTGGTTCTTTTATGAGTTGAAGAAGACCTAGGTCTGCTGGGAAAGTATCCATATCAGATGAAATAGGGCAATATTTTTTGGCATTTACTTTTCTGAAGTCACGCCAATGTGAAGGGCCTCTGGCTGACCAAATCTGCAGATAATTGCAAATTTGGAGAAGTCATAGACTCCCCCCTCCCATCAAGCAAATACTCCTCAAGATATGAATCAATCCTGAAATAGGAAATATTGATCTGATTTCTAGAAACACCCAAATAGGTCATCTCATCAAATAAATTTTGCATTTCATTCAGATAGTCCAATCTTTTATACAGCACCACCCCTCCCCCCTTTATCTGGAACCATAACACAAATCTGTGTATCTTTCCTCAAATCCAGCAAGAGGTTATATTCTCCCTCCATTAAATTGCCCTGTCTCCTGTTATAACACTGAGCAATCCCATAAATGTCTTCCAGAACCAACTTCTCATAAGTCTCCACTAAGGGGTGCAGGGATGGATTATAAGTACTTCTTTTTTTAGGTAATGAAATTAACTTTTTGGAGCTCCCTATATTTTCACCCTCCTTATGACCCAACATGATATCAAAATTTAACTTCCTAGTATACATCTTTAGGGCCTTGATATTATCGACTAATTCACCCTTTGAAGAGGGAATACATTTTATTCCCTTAGAAAATAGACGAAAATAATCATCAGTAATATTTCTATCTGTAAAATTATAAATAGTGAAACCATCCTTGGTTTTCACAGTACCCTGCTGTGTAAATACTAGTGCCTGTAACTGTTCCCATTTTGGTAAACATTCCTCTTCCATGGGTAATAACTCTTGTTGTATTTCCCCTGCTCTGTATAATGCTGTGCTAATCTCTCGAGCTCCTGACTACTGGAAAATCCTGTTCCCCCTCCCCCACTAATTCGCCATCCATATTCCAAGCCTCACCACTTCTAACCACTTCACGATAGCTACTGAATTCCCTTCTTTCTTCGGCATGGGAGTTGTAATGTTTATTACTAATCAACTGATTTGTAGGGTACACTTGTTTATTTAAATAACTTTTCTGGTCTCTCTCTAATTTATGTTTTTTCTTTTGAAAAATATTGTAACATCACCTTTCTACCTTGTCCAACACTTTGAAGTATAATGCATTGTACTGAAAAAATAATAAATCAGATTTAATTTTACTATCCAAAACTTCTATCACCTTAGCTACCACTTCCCTGTTGTTCATAGTAAAACAGTTTTTTAAGCAAACCCAGTCCCACTTAATCAAAAAATTGTATAAAATCATCAATAATTTCATCATTGTACATCACACCAAAGGGAAATCTATACAATCTTAAACCTTGTGGTATAATTTTCAGACATATACACTGATTCAAATAAGCGATGTCCATTTGCAATGTTTTAAATTTAAACAGTCTTTTTTTCTAACCGAAAAATCAAGTTTTTAAGTGAGCATGCTTCAAACATTTCCTTTTCTTTGGCACGCTCCACTATACCATTGCTATTGTCAGAAAAACTGAACTATATACTCAAAAGGTCCATGAATTTGGAATTAACATCCATATAACTCTGTCCCTCATCACCCCGCCTTTACGAGGCATTAACCTCACCATAAAAAGTACTCGTATTTTTGCCAGCAGGATGTTTGTTATAATTTACAGTACCTTGCATCATGTGGTTGTCGCCAGCTGGATTTGGATGATCTGCCACTCCCTGATGATCATATTATTTCTACAGAAGGAAAACTGTTCGTGCCATACCACTGGGCAGTCTTTTATGGGTTCACAGTCCCATATACATCCAAGCAGCTTTGGTTCTACTAGTACACAGGCATGTTCCACCTTAAATCACCCCCATGGTGATTTTACAGGTAATGGCAATGTTATTGGACGTACGGGTCACATGAGAGTTGATCTGGGACTGCAGCAAGAAGGTAATGTGGCTTCAGGGGAACAGAGTCATAATTTGGTTAATTCTTCCAATTTTTCATCCCAGGACATTCGTTTGAATCATGTTTGAAGATTGAGGGTGTGTCTGTGGAATGGTTGTTTAAGTCAAAGATAAAAATAATGGTTAGAAATAAAACCATGTATATGGGCTAGCTTATTTCATATGGTATGAGCATTGAGGATGGCACAGGCCAGTATAGGAACAGAGTATTTCTGATGTTGAGGAAAAGGAGTAGTTGGTCCTGGGTTTAGTTCAATGTTACTCCTAAAAAGGAGATGAAATATTATAGCTGATAGTCTGAATGAGGTCTATGTGATTTTAGGCAGAGAGGAAAATGTTTCTGAGTCTAAGAATTATATAGAAGAGTGATCCTGTCTGTGGTGAGCTGCGAAATAGGTATTGTCTAATTCTTGGAGGGGGGGTTGTGGTGGTGGTTTATTTCTGAGGAAGTTATGGAAATAGAGGTAATACATAGTGATATGATAATTGGCTGTATAAGTGTTTTATTTGTTTCTTATTTGTATCTGGGGGTGAGGGAGGTGAAGAGGAAGGAAAAAGGAGATTGAACATGGTAAGTTTTAGAATGAAATGTGAACATATTACTGATTGTCTGTTGTGTTTGTACAGGAAGTTGTAAGTGGGAGTTAAGACTTCAATATTGTAGTACTGACTATGAAGGTAGTGAGATAAGATGATTATCTGGTTTTGTGGTGGTGTCTTTTTAAGAGGTATGTCTTGAGGGTGTGACAATGAGTGCAGATCAGAAAAAAAATACAATGGATAGTCTAAGGTGACTGGGAATTTGAGGGTGGAAGAAGAGTGAAGCAGGATAGAACTCCCACTGGCTTTGTCGTTAATCAGTCAAGGCCTGTGTATAGCAGTGAGCTCTAAAAGGATAGATACAAATGAATGAGTTGTTCAGAAATGAGAGCTTGAAGAAAAGGGGCAAATAATTGTCTGATAGTAAAATAGTGTATGTTGTTCCACTTTAATGGGGTAGGCTCATGCTAAAGGGAGTATCAATTGGGATAGAAGTGTTTTGAAAGGAAGATTCAAGCAAAGAACCATACAGGTACCTCCTGCTTAACATAGTTATGAAAAAGAAACAGTACAATTTTAAGAAACTCATCACGATTTCCAGGATAAGTGGAAAATGTACTTTAAGGTTTTTTTTTTTGCTTGTTTTTCCTTTGCTAAGTCACCTGCAAAAAGTGTTTGGGTAGAATCCACTGCAGAGCTGACCAGGCAGCTTGACTAAAAGTGAAATACCTTTGGGAAGAAAAACAAACAGTATAAGAACCAAAGGTGTGTGTGTGTGTGTATGTGTGTGTGTGTGTGTGTGTGTGCGTGTGTGTGTGTGTGTGTGTGTGTGTGTGTGTGTGTGTGTGTGTGTGTGTGTGTGTGTGTGTGTGTGTGTGTGTGTGTGTGGTGGGGGCATTTAATTAGCAAGAAGAGGAGAAAAATAATTTTGTTGCACTTTAGAACCTCTACATAGAAATAAGATAAATCTGAAAGTCATGTGACTACCACACAGCAGATATCTAAACAAATGCAGTATAACAAAATCGCTAAAGGTTTTAATGCAAAAATCAGTTATAATTTCCAAGGAATAATCCTCCAGTAAGCAAAAATTATGACTGAGACACAGTTTACTTCATGCAAAGAATACAGACAGGACATAAATGAGTACTGCAAGTTTATAAAAAAAAAAAAAAAAAAAAGAAATAAAAAATTTCAATCAAACATCCAGAAAAAAACACAACTGGTACACCTATCCCTAATATGATCTCATATGAACATACTTTTTAATCTACATGTAAGAAGAGAAACTAAATAAAGAGAGTTCAACAGCTCATAGCTAACTTTTTTTTCTGAAGCAAACAAAATCACATTAGCATTTCCATGGTAGTACTATAAAATATGGGGTCCATGTTCAGCTACTGAAAAATAAAAAAAAATAAGAACGATGAAATATCGAACAGAAGACAGCAAAACTGACAATTACCAATGAACAACATGACTGAAAAAAAGTCATTGAATGGCCATAGTCAGTCAACATCGTAAACGCAACCAACCAAGGTGGAGGTCTGCACCCCCACACACCTACACCCCCACTAACAATATATACCAACCCCCGAGATCACATTACAGTGGGAAAAAGGGCAAATTAAAAAAAGTTTTCCTTACCTTATGCATCACTTTACTTCCTGGTTATTGGCCAACTATGCCCATTCGATGAATTTATTTTCAATGATATCATTGTTCTGTAATTGTCAGTTTTGCTGTCTTCCATTCAATATTTCACCATTCCGTTTTTTTATTTTTCGGTAGCCGAACATAGACCCTAAAGCATGCACTTACTATTACTGTAGGCAGGGAGCAATGACCATGGCTTGCTTGTCAGGCTGGTAGATTCAGAGTGATGAGTGGAAGGGGATGAAGAGTACCATTAAGCAGTTGTTTGAATACCACTTTCTTTGAAAAAAATAATTGAAGGATTGGATAGGGGTTATGAAGTGCATACAACATATTTGGACCTGGCCAAGGTCTTTGACTCTATTCCCTGTGCAAGAATTATTAACACACTTGTAAATCTGAACACAAATAATTACACTGTGTGATGGATAGCTCATAGATGTCCCTGCTGAAAGCAATAAGTTACCAGTTAAATATCATAGGACTCTGTTTTGGGCCATATCCTATTTGACATCTATTTCTCTGACCTTTAGGCCAACACTCCTGGTCTGTGTTGACCTAGGATTGCAGATGATTGTAAATTAAGTGCTATTATTTAATCTTCCACTAACTCACAATTGTTCTAATATGGATTATAGTGCAATAACAACTGGAGCAAGAACAATAGTGAAAAAATTAAATGTGAAAAAATGTAGTGCAGTTCATTTTGGTAAATAAAACATTTTCATATGCTCTGTAGCTAACACAATCATCTAGTCATATACTGTTATAAGGGTCTGGGCACTCTTGTTGATATTTCCTTATCATTTAACCATCATGTCTCAGCACTATTATGGAAAGCCTTCCACCAGGCTCATCTAATCTCCAAAGGCAGCTGCCCTACATTCAAAGAAGTCCTAATTTTCCTTTACTCCTATATCATCAGACCAATTATTAAATATGATGCATCTGTAAACTTATAGTCAGCTTGAAAGACCTCAGGGATTCATAACTAAAAGATCAGTGTCTTCAAACATCTTAATTATCAGGACAGACTGACAGCCCTCTGTATGTACTCATTCTCTTACAGACTCCTCTTGGAAATACGTGTCTAGCGTTCTGAATCATGAAAAATGCAACCCCCTTTAATTCTTGTATTCCTTAACAGAACAAATGGTACCTTATATATCCTGTTAAGGGAAATATACATTTTTTAACAGATAAATAAGACACATTGGCATGACAGATTCATACCACACCCAATGAACTCCTAGTCATGGATGAAGATAAACTCAGTCAAATAAATAAACAGTGCAAAGGGATAACATCAAATCGACAGAGAGAGAGAGAGAAATTTTCAAACATTTATTTTGAATGTAGTAACTAGCACAATAGGCTTTCATAAAAGCTTCATCAGGTTTACAAATAAACTCACAGTGATGTTAAATTAGAGATAATAATCATGTGATGTCAGGTCCAAAATTCATTGGCTACATTGTTGGGTGCAATTAAAACTAATTAATGGCCATAAAGTAATGCATCAGTTAACATTAAGACATGTACAGTAACACTCTATAATAATTAAATATAGTTCTTAAGGATATAATCCATTTATATTCTTTACGCACTGTTCTAGTACAAATGCCACCATCTCTTCTGCTTACCAAGATTAATTCAAGTGCCATGAATTTAAATATATGGTCTAAGCTTGTCTGTGCTATATGTTTATATAAAGCATTAGAATTTCCCTGCCATTTTTATGTCAGAGAGATGTTCACAGATATACTCTTTAAGTATCTTTAAGAGATGACTCATCTCCAGGGCTAAGTGATTCAATACGTTTAAAATTGGTTGTAAAACATAAACAGTTAATTTGACTATAAATGACTAAACTATTTACATTATTATATTGTTATTATTATTTTCTTTTATTTTTACTTATTAGCTGTATTGAATTACTGTAGAGTGTTACTGTATATGTTTAAATGTTAGTTCAAGCCTTACTTTATTGCTCCAGAAAACTCCAGTGGCAAAGGAAAAAGTTTGATGCTTATCTGAAACCAAATCTAGTTCTGTAAGGACTGGTGATCTTGAAAATGCCTACTTATAGGAGCACCTACCCAGAGCTAATACAACAATGGCAACTACTAAATCTAAAAATATATACAGAATACATGTTACTGATGAATGATTGTGTTTTTCACATCTATTGAAAATGAGTGAAAATGTGATATCCATGAACTACCAACTTGTATCATTGAATAACATCTGTTTCAGCCTATGTGTGACATCTATGATTCTATCCTTGACAGGTTATTAGTTTTTGAGAAGCACATTATAGCCACCAAAAGGCACAAGCTGAATAAAGACAATAACGATTTTCAAAAAGGTATGGTGTTCTCATGGTCTAAATATGGCCCTCAAGATTCTAACACAGCAAATGACTTGGTAACTAACTGATGATGGCCTTCAAGAGTCTAACACAACAAATGACTTGGTAACTGATGATGGCCCTCAAGAGTCTAACACAACAAATGACTTGGTAACTGATGATGGCCTTCAAGAGTCTAACACAACAAATGACTTGGTAACTAACTGATGATGGCCTTCAAGAGTCTAACACAACAAATGACTTGGTAACTGATGATGGCCCTCAAGAGTCTAACACAACAAATGACTTGGTAACTGATGATGGCCTTCAAGAGTCTAACACAACAAATGACTTGGTAACTGATGATGGCCTTCAAGAGTTTCACACAACAGATGACTTGGAAACTGATAATGGCCTTCAAGAGTCTAACACAACAAACAACTTGGTAACTGATGTTGGCCTTCAAGAGTCTAACACAACAAATGACTTGGTAACTGATGATGGCCTTCAAGAGTCTAACACAATAGATGACTTGGTAACTGATAATGGCCTTCAAGAGTCTAACACAACAAACATCTTGGTAACTGATGATGGCCTTCAAGAGTCTAACACAACAAATGACTTAGTAACTGATGATGGCCTTCAAGTGTCTAGCACAACAAATGAGTTGGTAACTGATGATGGCTTTCAAGAGTCTAACACAACAAATGACTTGGTAACTAACTGATGATGGCCTTCAAGAGTCTAACATAACAAATGACTCGGTAACTAACTGATGATGTACTTCAACAATGTAACACAACAAATTACTTGGTAACTGATGCTGCCACTCAACAGGAATAGGAACTGGAAGTGACTTCACACAGTGAAGTTTAAAATCTCAGAGTCTGTTTCTGCTACCATTGTCAATGTCAGTTATTTCTGCCTTAGACCCTATTGAAATACCCCAATTTTCTCATGGATACACCTCTGCTAACACATCAGATGAGAGACAAAAGCAAGAGAAGTCAAAATCTAAGAGGAAGAGAAAGAGAGTCTCTTGGACCATCCGCATGCAGTCATACGAAAAGTGAAATAGGACAGGACATTTTGAGTTATATGCCTTCTGGCTCTGAAGTTGCAGGTTTAAGCAGGGGCATGACTTTTATTCTTGCTTCAGATGGACATCTTTCTATTTCCAGAGTTAAAGCTGTTTACTCAGTAGTTAAATTTGAAACTACTGTTTCTTCATAAATTGCTAAGTTTTGATATACAACATAAAAAACCTAACACTTTTATTCTAGTTAGTCATCCTATGGTGCAAGCCTTTCAAAATGCATGTGAACAAAGCATTTACAATGTATTTGATAATTGTAATAGGTCTAGGACTAACTTTTTTAGCTTGACTCGAGATGAGAATGGTACTTTGAATAAGCTTCTCAACAATACAGATATAATAATTAAATGTGCTGATAAAGGCAGAGCTCTAGTAGTGCTAGATAAGCAATTCTTAGAAGTTATGTCCTTACCATAACGTTCCATGTGGAGTGTTCATCTCGCCTTTGTTCTTACACCTGGGTTCGGAGCCGATCCTTGGCTCCGCGTCGGCCGCTTGCAAGCTCTGCATCGAGAAGAAGCTCGAGACTAACCTAACTCCCACAATCCCCCTCTGCCTTTACCTCAGATCTAGTTTGCAAGCAAACCAGGAGTCAGAGAGAGAGGATATTCATGCAAAAAAACAAACAACATACTGTACAAGCACTTATCCATATATATATATATATATACAAGATATACATATATATACAACCACTGCAAAGCAGAAGCCAAATAATCCAGACCAGGCACCAAACTGCACGTTCTTCCTGAGGGTGGGAGGGTGGGAATGTAAGAACAAAGGCGAGATGAACACTCCACATGGAACGTTATGGTAAGGACATAACTTCTAAATGTGAGAGTGTTCGATCTCGCCGTTTGTTCTTACACCTGGGTAGCGTCCCTAGCTCCATGTTCCTGAGGAACTCACAGGAGAACGTTCTTGAGCACAGTGGAACCAAAGGTTGCCCTGTCCCTAGAAACCCTGTCTACCTTGTAATGAGAAATGAACGTATGTGGTTTAGACCAAGTGGCAGCTGCACAAATAGTGTCTAATGGTAGGCGAGCTGCATGAGCCAGGGATGTAGAAACTGATCTTGTAGAGTGCCCCTTGGGTTTGCCAGGTAAAGTTTGTTCTGAAGAATCATAAATGAATATAATGCAATCAGTTAGCCATTTGGAAAGGGTTCGTTTAGTAACTGCTACACCTTTCCTGCTATCAGCGAAAGCTACAAAAAGTTGATCAGATTTCCTGTGATCCTTTGTTCTATCCAAGTAAAATCTAAGTTGTCTATGAACATCCAACTTGTGTAACATATACTCCAACTTATTGGAGTGATTTTTGAAAAAGGTAGGCAGTTCAATGGATTGATTAATGTTATTAATAGAGCAGACTTTGGGGAGAAAGGATGGATTAGTGCGAAGAGATACTCTGTCAGAATGAAAGATCAGATAAGGGTGTTTCATGGAAAGAGCCTGAAGCTCAGACACTCGCCTAGCGGATGTAATGGCTACCAAAAAGAGGGTCTTCCACGACAAATACTTCAAAGAACAAGAGGAGGCTGGCTCAAATGGAGGTAGCATCAACTTAGATAATAAGAGATTTAGATTCCAAGGAGATGTAGGAGTTCTAACTGGTGGTCTAATATGGAAAGATCCTTTCAAAAAGGCCTTACAAAGTCTGTGAGCCATAACAGGTGCCCCACATTCTTCCACATGAAAGTTGGAAATGGCAGCCAATTGCACCCTTAAAGTGGCTGGAGAAGCTCCTTGGTGAAACAATTCTGTCAAAACTCCAAGATCTTGTTTAAAGGAGCTATAACAGGGTCCAAATGCTGTGTATTTGCCCAGAACACAAAACGCTTCCATTTACTAGTGTAGGTCTTTGTAGTGGAAGCTTTATGAGAAGCTACTAGTATATTCTGAACTGCAGGTGAGAGAAGATCAGACCTGGCTAAGTAGGGAAGCGGAGCAGCCAAGCTGCTAGGTGGAGTGACAAGAGCGAGGGGTGGGGAGCCCCTGACGAGTGGGTCAGTAGATCTGGTCCGGGTCCAGCATCCAGGGTCCCCGAATGCGATGTGCCAGAAGAAAGGGAAACCAAATTTGACGAGGCCAGAATGGGGCAATGAGGATTATCATCCTTTGCAAGTTGTTGGCTTTCTGCAGAAACTTTGCAATCAGGGGAAAGGGAGGAAAAGCGTACAGGAGACCCGGGGGCCAATCGTGAACCAGCGCGTCCCTGGGGACTTCCCCTGGAGGGGGTAATAGGGCAAAGTAGCTCCTGCATTTGGCGTTCATTGGAGACGCGAAAAGATCGCAGGAAGGCTGGCCCCCTTGCGAAAAATTCTCTTCGCAACTGACTGTTTGAGGGACCACTCGTGAGGCAACAGGATTGCTCTGCTCAGCCTGTCGGCTATGACGTTGGATGACCCCGGGATATGCGTTGCAATCAGAAAGCGACCTGTGGACTCCGCCCATTGCCAGATTCTCATGGCCTCTCTGCATAGTTGATAAGACTTGGTTCCCCCTTGCTTGTTTATGTACCAGACTATGGACATGTTGTCCGTCTGTACTGCAATAGTCCCTAGAGGAAGAAGGGGAGCAAAGTGTTGCAACGCTAGAAACACTGCCCTCAACTCTAGAACATTGATGTGCAGATTGTACTCTAACTCGGTCCATTCGCCTTGGACTGTCTGTCCCTGAAAGATGCCCCCCCACCCTATCAGGGAAGCCTCCGTGGTCACCGTAGCTGTCGGCGTGGGTAGCACAAATGGTCTTCCGCTGGAAAGGTTGCAAGTTTGAAGCCACCAGGCTAGGTGTGATTTGCATGTGTTCGTGATCAGAATTTTGTGTGTCAGAGGAAGTTGTTGGAATGACCATTGTGCAAACAGTAGCCATTGCAGAACTCTCATGTGCAGTCTTCCCAATGGTATCGCAATGAGGGAAGCTGCCATGAGACCCAAAACCTTCAGAACCAGTTTTGCTGGGGATTTTCTGGATGACAGAAGAAGAGATATGTGGCTTTGTAGTGAGGCTATCCTTTCTGGAGGAAGCCTTAGAATTAAATGATGCGTATCCAATTCTGCTCCTATGAATAAGATATGCTGTGATGGCTGTAGTGAAGATTTTTCGAAATTTACGGAAATTCTGAGGTGAATATAAAGCTGTAGTGTGTAATCCCTGGCCTGTATCAGTTGACGCTGGGTGGTGGCAGATAGGAGCCAGTCGTCCAGATACGGAAACACCTGGAATCCCAGGCGTCTCAGGTGAGACGCCACCACTGCCATGCATTTGGTGAAAACCCTGGGGGCTGAGGTCAGACCAAAGGGCAGGGCTCGAAACTGAAAGTGGCTGGCTCCCAGCCGGAAGCGCAAGTGATCCCTGGATGCCCTGGCCATTTTGATGTGGTAGTACGCGTCCTTTAGATCTATTGAGCACATCCAGTCGTCCTTCTGTAAAAATGGAAGGATCGATTGACGTGTGACCATTCGGAACTTTTCTTTCTTGACGAAGGTATTGAGGTTGCTTAGGTCCAGAATCGGCCTCCAGTCCCCTGTCTTCTTTGGAACTAAAAAGAACCTTGAGTAAGTTCCGAATCCTCTTTGGTCCACTGGGACTGGTTGGATGACTCTTTTTTCTAGCAGCTTTGAAATTTCTATAGCTGCAGGATCTCGCAGATGGGGCGGCACATCTGGGAGTCTTTTCATTGGAATGGGGGGCAGTAGGGAGGGTATTCTGTAGCCTCTGGTAACAACGCTTTTTACTCAGTTGTCTGATGTAAGATTTTGCCAGGCCTGAGGGTATAAAGCTAAGCGACCCCCGACTGCCTCCAGAGCAGGACAGTCGGGCCTCCTCTCAGGAGTGCTGGAAAGGTTTTCCAGGGGGTGTATCCCTGTCACCTTGGTTTTGCGGACCCCCTCTGCCGCCGGGGTGGCGTCTTCCACCTCTGCCCCCTCCTCTGCCTCTAGAGGGGGCATCACCCTGTGTGCCTGGGAAAGATCCTTGGGGTTTTCGAAACCACATTTTTCCACCGCGTTGCCCTTTGGGGTACGGTCTGGATGGGGTGGAAAAACGGACTCTGACAGCAGACAGAGTCTTTCCCTCCTGTTCACACCGGGTAAGGGTCTCCTTTACTTTGGGGCCAAAGAGAGTGGCACCGTCAAATGGGGCATTAGTAAAGGAAGACTTGAAGGCTTCCGCAAATGAACATAAGTGCATCCAGGATTGTCTACGAAGAGCAATCGCTGAAGCTGCTGCCCTACTCGATCCTTCGGCTGCATATGAGATCAGCCTCATGGACGAGTTTACAATGGATGTAAGGGTATTGAGATGTGCTGCAACTTTCTCTGAAACAGCAGCATCTGTAGTACCCTGGAGGGTATCTCCCAACTCTTTGATTAGATCCCTCTGTAGTCGTGTAAAGTGGGTCAAATAGTTCAGGGATCGCATAGAAAAAGCCGCTGAACTAAAAATGTGCTTCCCATACCTGTCCATAGTCCTAGAATCTTTGTTAGGCGGATGGACAGATGAGGAAGATTCCGACATCTCCTTTTTCGTGGCCGCTGCCACCACCATAGTGTCCACTGGAACTCCCTTTGTGAGATAAGCCTTGTTTTGGGGTACAGTAATATACTTATTAGGCTTTCTAGGGACTGGTTCCACCGTGTCAGGTGTCTCCCACTCCCTTCGAGCAATCAGCTCCATTAACTCATCGAAGGGCGGAGTGACCCAGGAGGAGGAAGGGCGAGCACCAAATGCCTTCAGCAAGACTGACTCATCCTCAGAAGGGGGGAGGGATTGCCAATCACCTCTCTGTTTTAGGATCTCCAAGATGTCAGAAAAAGAGACATCCTCTGAAGGTGACTTTGGGGACCCTTCTGACTCATCCAAGTCAGTGTCCGATGTCAATGATTCTTGTGGAGAATCTAAGTGTCTCCTCTTACGCAATCTTTTCCTAGGGACTTCTTCGGGGGGAGCATCCGAAGAAGCCTCCGAGGAAGAGGGGGCACCCTCCAGGGATGGCTGAGACACAGGTGCTCGACGCTTGGATGTAGCCGTGGGTGCAGAGGAGGATAACGGTCCTTTATGGGGAGGAGAGACTGCTCCTACTGATGTGGTTGTCTGGGTAGACAACACCTTCCTCATGAGGTTGAAGGCCCCTGGGTCCCGAGTCGAGGTATCTCCCGGTTCCGAAGAAATGGGAAGAATCCCCGAAACAGGCACCGAAGGCATCGACCCCGAGGACGGAACCGAGTCGATCCGAGCCGAGGCCCCGAGAGGGAGAGTCGGAACCGAAACATCGGTCCGACTCTCGGTCCCGGAACCAAGGATGGATCTTCGGCTCCAAGACTCCGGTACTGGATCCGATGGAGTCGAGGTGAACGGAGCCGACCGAGAAAAGGACGGTTCTGGCACCGAGGGCTCCACAATCAGCAGATCAGCTTCTTCCGGCTCCAAAGACTGGACAGGTCTTGGAGGAGGAACAGATGGAGATAATGGAAGGCCTTCAAGTCTCGACACCAATTGAGAGGAGACCGAGATGAGTTTGGATAAGGCCGTATTCTCCATTAACTTCTGCACCACGCGGTCTACATCGGTGTCGGAGAGGGGCCTGGAAGAACGGGTCGAAGTAATCGAAGACGGAGCCGACCTCAACAGTGTTGGGGGAGGGAGGTCCATCACCGGTTCCAAGACTCGAGGCTCGGAAACTGACAACAGTTGAACACTCGGTCCCGAAGTCTGTGGAACCGGTGATCGAACCTTAACTGAAGAGTTGGGCTCCGACGTCTTCGATTCCTTCGAGGATTTGGATGCCTGGTCTGAAGCATCCAGAGCCTCTTGAAAAGTAGGTTTTAACAAACCCCTATCCATGAGTTTCCTGCGCCTATCTGTCATGACCCTCCCACTGAAAGAATGACAAATTGAACAGTCTTCTTGCAGATGGAGAGGGCCAAGACAGTAGACGCAGGAACTATGATTGTCAGTAACTGACATCTTTTGCCCACATTGGCAACGTTTAAACCCCGATTTAGCTTTCTCAGACATTTTTGTAAAGCTAACAATAGGGATAGTAACAAGAAAGGGTCAAGTCCAGTTATGAAAGTCAAATCCGATAAAATTGTCAAATCCAGCAAGAAAAGTCTAATCCGGTAGTCAAGTCCTGTAAAGGGTGGGATAGGCCCCGAGGGAAACTCTAAACAAGTTAAACAACTTTAACTGGTACTGAGAATATCCTCAAGACAGTATCACAGACACACTGTCAACAAACAATGATATAGAAAAATATAATTTTCAAGAATACAAGAAAAAAATTCTTAAATCTTAGCTTTAGGTGCTCGAGCTCGATCAAGTGATGCGAACGCTGCAGCGGCAAACTAGATCTGAGGTAAAGGCAGAGGGGGATTGTGGGAAATAGGTTAGTCTCGAGCTTCTTCTCGATGCAGAGCTTGCAAGCGGCCGACACGGAGCCGAGGATCGGCTCCGAACCCAGGTGTAAGAACAAACGGCGAGATCGAACACTCTCACATTGTTTAGATACCATTTTTAATGTTTTCTGGTATTGATACTTATATACCCATTACACATGGTCAGGTACAAAATATTATAAGAAAAGTTGGAAATTAAATTTATACTTTACACCTTAATAGACAAATATCACTTAATTAGTTAACTTACTTTCATTTTTCTCACCCAGTTACACCTGCCTTCTATGGACTTCCTAAAATACATAGAAATAAGCATATTCCTCCAATGATACCTGTCATCTCTTCTAAGGGGAGGGTTACACAACCATTTTCTTCCTACTTAGAAAATAGTTCTTATTGATTTGTAACCCTTGATGTTGACTCTGTTTTCACAGTAATACCTAACAATGTAGGTGTTGAATACATTACACAGTTTAGATATTCACATCTATTTACTAGTGATATAAATACAATCTATGAACTGTTAGTGGTTGCTTTATGCAATAATCTGTTTCTTTTTCCAAGACAAAAAAATGATTTAAGGAAAATATGTAGCGATTGGTACCCCTGTGGCTAATACTTATGCAACTCTTGTTTTGACCACATGGGAATATACTTATATTTTTTAACAGTGAAAATGTCTTTCAAAATTGCCTACTTTTTTACAAAAGATTTGTGGATGATATTTTTATTTTTATGGGACTCCAGCTGTGGTTGTTGTTGTATCTTTCGTCTTTTCCCGGTTAGGGGTCGCCACAGCGGAACTCTGGTCCGCTAATGATTGGCAGTAGATTTTTACGTACCGAGTTGCCAGCTCTGATGCACAACCTTCAAAGAAGGTACGCCCATTCACGCATGTCTCCACGCAGAAGACGCTTTAGCTGAGAATCGAACAGGACAACGTCACACTGTGGTGATCTACATAAATTTGTTAGTTACTTAACTGGCACTACATACTTTTTAAAGTTTAAAATATCTTCCTCTTCCAGTTGTATTAACTTGTTGGTCATTAAAACCGAAGTGATAAGTAATAGTAAAATAGAAGCTAGTGTACATAGACAGGCTGCTTGTAGAAATGCATACTTACATTGGATTAGTATGCACCCCCTTCATATGTTACAAAAGATAGTTAAAGGGTAGATGTTGTGAAATTCTAGATTAATTACAAATGAAAAACAAGCATCTAAACAGCCAGATTCACAAATTCATCATTTTATTAACAGAGGCTATGAACATCATTCTTTTGGAAAATGAGATGATTCATGCTTTAGAGGCATGGACATCTGACACTAAGCCTGTTTTACATCTCAGACGTATGTATTCAAATGAAATAATGAATTTAAATTTAGATTAACTATTAAGCACAATAGACATATGTATTTTTTAAGGAAAATTATTTCTAAACATTGGAATATTTTATATCTATTAAACTCATCAAAGGAAGTCATCATTTAACCAAATTGATAGTTAACCAAATTTTGGATATAAAATGAGTCTAAAGCTTAAACATGTTCTCTGTTATAAGGGGCAGGATTTTTATGCTAATAAGAGATACAATCAAGGAAAAGGAACTTATGCCTGTAATAAATATAAATTTTGCAAACATCTAGCTTGTATGAACAAATTTAATCACCCAGTCACTACTAAGTCTTATTGGTGCAATGATTATGTAGACTGTAATTCTACTAATCTAGTTTATGTAGCTACATGTCAAAGCTGTACAATGTCCTATGCTGGAAAATCAAATAGAAAATTTAAAGAGCTTAACTGTGACCATCTTTCTAACATAAAACACCAGGTAAATACTAATGGGTTATATAAACATATAGTAGTGGCAAGCTTAGACCATGCATTTAAATTCATGGCACTTGAATTAATCTTATTAAATAGAAGAGATGTTGACATCTGCACTAGAACAGACTGTACAGAGTCTGAAGGGATTACATATTTAAGAGCTACTCATACACAGGGCTAAATGATGCAGTAAGTTTAAAACCATTTTTGAAACATATTGGGTTGTTAAGTTTAATTTGACTATAAATGACTAAAATATTTACACTATTATTTTTTTATTTAATTATTATAGAGTGTTGCTGTCAATATTTAAATATTAGCTGAAGCCTTAACCTATGGCTAATGAACTATTAATGAGTTTTAATTACACCTGCCAATGAATTCTGGAATCTGACATCACACAATTTTTATCTCTATTTTAAAAAGACTATGAGTGGTTTTATTTGTAAACTTGATGAAGCATTTGTGAAAGTCTGCTGTGCTAGTTACTACATTCTGTAATAAACATTTGAATCTGCCACCAGTGGAGCACACCTTCACTTTATTTCAAATACTACAAAAGCTTCAAAGTAAACCTATATAACTGGATGGGCAGCCTCAATTCTCCTGTGGTCTTTCTTGCCTTGCCTTCTTTGAAGCTGGAGGGAACTTTTGAACATGGATCCCTGGCTGTGATGTAAAGGTCTTCAGACTGATTACCTAATACCAGAGGTGTAGATGGATCATCGAGCACGCTGTGCCAGTCCTTGATCTAGCACCCCCCCCATTTCTTCAGTTGAAGAGTAGAAAAAAGGTCTCTGCTCTTGTGGTCTGGTATTCCAGCATGAAGACCCATTTCCCATCTCTGCCACCTTCAACTGAAGAGCCAAAAATGAAAAAAAAAAAGTTTACTTTTTAACTGTTGAAAGCCAGTAGAGCTTGTCATCTTGTCATCCAGAATTGATGAATTAGTTCTGCGTACCAGCATTAAGATATTTCCCAATCACACTCCCAAACACCTTGATCCCAGGGCAGCTGCCCATTCATCCCACTCTTGCTATGCTTCTGTATAATACTTATGTATGAACTTATGAATTGTTACAATTGTGTCTCTCTGCTCTCTCTAGTACACATGTCTTAACTCATTGAGTTCCACAGCTGATACAGGAAACTGTGACACAGCTGATACTGGAAAATGTGAAATAATCCATAAGGCTCCCAAATCTTTAGTGAGTAAGTCTTTAAATTCTAGTTCTGCTAAGTATACCATAGATGTACATTGATTTACCAGATTTATATCTCACTTGCAAATCATGTCTGTAATATCAACAGCATCTTACTTGAGACTTCTGAAGAAATTTCTTGAAAATGTTTTGTAATAATTTATGATAAGACTCTATTGTTATAATCATGGAGTTTCTGGCAAACAAAAATAAGATGCTTACATTTTTTTCTCTTAGCACATGCTGTCTTTCCTTCTGTTAAAGCACTTGGTCTATGTGCTGTTGGTCTACCTTTCTGTTTCAATATTGTACCGAGTCCTTGTTGGTTTGCATCCACCCGAACGATTACAAGTAGGGAAACATCATAAAATGTCATAGTAGAAGCCTCTGTAACAAGTTTGTTTAACACTTTTCCTAGCGTCTGTTTTGTTCCTCTGACCAAAACTAAAAAATATGAATATTCCAATAGTGTCATTAATGGTGAGATTATATCTGGCAAGTTTTACTTGAACTTGAGCAGTTACTGCATCTTGTCAAGGAAGCAAATTATCAATTTCTCTTGAAGCTTTTGCTTATTACCAACTGTGCTAACTATCAGAGTCTGATTTGAAGCTTTGAGGCTTTATGATATCAAAACATAATCCATATTATTTAGAGTTGTCACACAGATTTGACATTTTTCCTTTCTTTTCAGCTTTAAGATTCTGTGTCTCAGACTGTCAGTTAATGTCTAGCATTCTTCTCCTGCTTTATAACTCTTGACACTGCAAGATCTTCTTCCTCTTTTCCCAGTTAGGGGTAACCACAGCAGATCACCTGTCTGCTCAATATTGGCAGTAGAGTTTTACGGTGTCGAGTTGCCATCTCAGCGCCCAACCTTCCACAGAAGGCACACACATGCATGCACTCATGCCTAGGGCCAATTTAGAGTGCCCAGTGCACCTACAGCAAGTCTTTGGGATGTGGGAAGGAACCAGAGCACCCAGAGAAAACCCATGTGACCACAGAGAAGACATGCAGACTCCGCACAGAAGGCACATCAGCCGAGGATCGAACCGGAGAACCTCTTGCTGTGAGGCAGCAATGTTAACTGCTGCACCACTGCGGCCACCCTAACTCTTGACACTGCAAGATAATATATGCTTATTATTCCTTTCAAGCCATCAATATTTCAAAGAAATAATAATATTTACAATTTTAAAGATGTATAGTTGCCTAAAAGAATATTAAAACTGCAAAGCTTAGAACTTAATTTATCCATTTTAATTGTCCAGTATCCTTGATTAGAATCTAGGACTGAGAAGACTCTAACATTAAGTACTGTAGCAACAATGTCCTCAGCATTCTAAAGTGGACTGTGCTCCCCTAGAGTCCATTTGTTTAAATCACAGAATACCTTGCAGTCCCGAATGCACTTGATAGGGTTGGGAGATTGGCCTTATGGTTAAGTCATTTGCCTTACAAACACAAGGTGCAAGGTTTGATTTTAACATACTATAACTGGATAGGTTTAAAATGGCCCACAAGGGAAGTTAGCATAGTACTAATCTATGATCTTATGAACTTACTGCTGTAAGTAGATGTGAGCATACTTTGAAAGCAGTCTTAGAATATAAATTAGGTTACTCCATGCCTGGCTTTCTTTTAGCTATATCAACAGCTTTCCAGATGTGAAGATATGTATCAAACTATTTAAGACTGTATCTCTTGTAATTAAACATTTTGCACTATATGTGTGTTTTGTGATGGTAACACAACTTTCATAAAATTTGATGAAACTTTGTTAGAAAGTTTAAATTCTGAGCATTATTCATTTTCTGATCATTCTGTCAATGTTTTATGGTGACAGTGCATAGATTCATATGGGTTAGGCTTGCTTAGTGGTATTTTGTGAAACAGAGCTACATTTCAGATGCAGAAGTTGTCTTAATGCTGTGTACTGACAGAGATAAAATACGGTATTTTTTCAATCAGTAAGTATTCAGTGAAACATAATTTACAAGTATATAATCAGTCACCCATACATGTATGTGCATATGTGTGTTCTTATATATACATATATAAAATCATCATTGCTAGAACATAGCAATATAAAAATGCAAATGAGTGAACACAAAAGAGTGAAAACACAAATGTGTGACAAACAAAATAAGAGAATCATGAAACACTGACAACTTCTAATTCACTATTAGTAAATAATACCAAAAAACCCAGATCACATATTGTCCGCCTACACTAACTTAGTTGTGTTTACTCACCCTATTCATAATCCTACCCCAAACCTTACCCTATACATTACATTACTGAAATCCTTTTACATATCAGTACACTTAATCAAGTCAAAAGGGCACAGAACACTCACAACACCAGTCAGGCAAAATACTAAACCTATCCCATTACCTATCCCTAACCTTAAGTCATGGTCACTTGCACATTTGCACAACTTGCTATAATGCAGGCTTGTAGAAGTTAAAGAAAACTCCACCTGTTCAGTCAACCATTGCTTTTCTGCATACTCCTACATACCTACACTGTAGAAACCTTGAATTTAACCAAATGTGATTCTCAGAAATGTGTAGCCAGTAATTTGTTTAATTGCTCTTTCATGGTCTGGTCACTCATTTGTGTTTCTTGCATATGTATATTCTTATAAACCAAAGAAACTGATGGTCTCACCACGATCCCAAGAAAATCCAAAAGACAGCTTGTAGACAAAAGAATTCCGTTTATTCAACAAAATAAACTGATGAAATGAGCGCTTTCACGTAGACACCTCTACGCTTCTTCAGATGTTAAACAACTAAAATGTATATTCTTCCAAATTAATGACAACCATGTACTGGTATACTTAAAATAAACTAAACAACATTATAGTGACAGCAAAAACATTTAAACTCAAAAATATCTGAACACAAAACAACAACAAAATCTAAACACACCCCAAATCAATGCTTTTTTCACAGGGAATGTGCAACCCACACCCCTTTGCTGATTATACATAGCAGCTCAGGGGCTGACATTGGGAAAAGGGCATAAACACTTCTGTAGCATATCTTTGATTTTGTTTTTACTTGGTGCTTAGATATCTTTAAGTTTAAATATTTTACTTTCAATATTCAATATTTTTGTTGTCTAGTGGTGTGTGTGTGTGTGTGTGTGTGTGTGTGTGTGTGTGTGTGTGTGTGTGTGTGTGTATATATACATATGCATGTATGTATTAATATATTATCTTTTATTACAAAATTGGCTTTATTTACTTTCATGATATTTTACTAATACAGAACTTCACCAAGAATTTTATTTGCAGAAAACAGGGGTGGTTATGGGTTCCCCTCGTGGTGCCAGCATGGTGAATATGGTCATGGCACATTGAGAAACCATATACGTCTTTAAGGAGGAGAGAATTATGAAGGATATTGTCTTCTACACTAGGTTCTTGGATGACATCTTTATCATAATTAGAGGTGACTTGGGAGATGCTACGAGTCTAGTTGATTATTTCAACAGTACAACTAATTTCCTGAAATTCATCTTTAATTTTAATAAATGAAGAGATTAACTATCTTGATATCTCTTTGATAAAGAATGTCCTCCATCAGAGCTATGTGTCAAAAATATATAGAAAGAGTACTTACTCTAATTCCCTCCTCCATTTTATGAGTAGCCACCCCATCACCAAAAATGATCAGTTGTTAAGGGCCAATTAGTTAGGGCTGCCAGGATAGTTACCCTCAAAGAGGACTTCCAAATGGAATGTATGACCTTAAAGGCCATGTTCCTCTTTTGGGGCTATCCTGAGAGGTTGATCGACATGTTGGTCGATGAAATAAGAATAAAAAGGGAGAAAGGGGTTTTTCCACCTATTCTAAGAGGTCCTTTTGCAAAGTACTCCATTACTCACAATGATACATCTTTTGAGATTTTGGAAAATACTAGTGGACCAATAGGGACCCCTTTGAGTTTAATAACACCATTCAGTGCAGACAGTGATTTGGTGAGGTTCATTTTGAATAAGAATTGGGACATAATCAATAGTGACATTGAATTATCCCAGAAAGTGAGTTGCACACCTAAGATCACCTTCAAGAGAGTACCTAACCTAAAGAACTTACTAGAATCTAATAGGTTCAGGAGGCCTAAACAGCAGGGCATGTTGAAGTGTGAAGCATGCAAATATTGCAAATATGTGAAAGTAAATTCATTCACTATTGAGAATGTTACTTGTAATATCTTGAATAAATTCAATTATAATTCTAGATACGTGGTTTACTTAGCTAAATGTCAACAATGGCCAGCGTATTATATTGGCAAGATGGAACATAGGTTCCGTGAATGCATATACGAGCACCAATACATGATATGTAAGGGCAAAATAGACAATGCTTTAGCAAAACACTTAGCAATAGTGCCTAATCACACATTTAAATATCATGTGATTGATTAGGTTTTGCATGACATTAAAGGGGGCCCAGAAGGATTGAAACTAGAAGAACTTGAATTACTCTGGCAACTCAAGTTAAATGCATTTAGTCCCCCTGGCCTGAATGACTTATGTTCTATTAAATGTATCCTTAAGCTTAAAAGCCTGACTAGATAATCTAGAGTCATTCAATGTATTATATATGTGTTATTCGCTTTATGGTAGTTTTGGTTGGTTTTCTGGACTTTATGCCCCCTTTTTTAGCACATGAACCTAAGATTCATGTTATCATTCATGATCATTTCTAGGTTCATGTATGTCTTGTATTGATTAGGGATCCCCTCTCCCCCTATTGGTAGTAAGCTTTGGTCCGACTTGTAATAAGTACCCCTGTATCTAACTATTTCTTAGCACCATTTGTCAATATCTACAATAATATATGGGTCAAATAATCCTTGTATCACTCATATGAGTGTCTAATCGAAGGCCCAGGTATGTCTAGTGATATTAAAACCAGGTTTATTGAATAACAATATCAGTTATGAGTGTGCCCATAGTTAGGGTCGTAGCACGTTGAGTTTTCTGAATGGACCCTCTGCCTTCTTCCTCCTGCAAGGTCTGGCTTGATTCGTCCTAAGTAACTCCTGGTCAAGACTATCTTTGCCAATATCGATTTCCAACATCCTTTTTTAATTGTTTATACTGTTTTATAATACTACTTGTTAATTCTATTCTTAAAATCAGTATTGAACACATTGATTATAGTTTTTAAGTGACACATGTTCTCCTGAGTAGCCCTGATACAAGTGGTTGGGTGATTTTGGCACATACACCTTCATGCGGTATGTAATTTATGCTTAAGTAATTTTGTTTTTATTATGGCATGTTTTACCCGATAATTTGATTTAGATGGGTCTACTATGTATTCCACTGGGGTACTTTAATACAAGTAATACATTTAATATTACATAGTACATTTTCTTTACCCCATTTATTTTGGTGATATATGGTTTTCAAATGTTACATTTTAAATATCACATTTGTACGGCTAGCCCACTTGATATTAATAAGGGTCCAAATTGGGTGATGTTTCTCTTTCAGTCAACCACCCTTTGTTTATCAGAAGGGATGGTTCGGTCCATTTTGTATCCACTAGAACTGACGAGTGCATTATATGAACTGCGTTGATGCATAAATAAGTAATTCATCCACTGACAGCTTTTCTTATAGTTTGGTTTATAAACCCTTCAGTGGAATAAAGTAAACTCTTGGAGTGTGGTACGCCATCATGTCCATTTGCCTCTTTATTGTGGACCCTTTGTGTGGCTGAAACTTCCTGGTTTTGCATGAAATAGTTTGAAACAGTACAAGATGTGTCGTGGAGGGACGAAAGAAAGAAAAGTTGTCACTTAACTGATGTCTTACTAATGTCTAGTAAGTGCCACTGGTTAAATATTCTTAATGTTTCTTATATGTATGAAATTAGGCATATCTATCTAGGCTAAGTATCATTATTCTTGATGCCATTTCAAATACGTAGCTTTTAAAATGCTGTACACATTTTAAATGTAAGGCGCCTAACTGAATCATTGTGTTATGATTTTCATTTCATTTTAATTTTGATTTTATGGCATTTTATAGTTATGTTTTAAGATTCAATCACTTTAACTGTTCTTGTTGAATATATCTTACAGAGTTCTGGCTGATAAGATACCTGTTGTATGTTGTCTTTCAACTACAAGTGAGGTGAATGAAGAGTGGGGTCTTTGTTGTATTTAGTTTTTAATTGCATTATTAGTTAAGCACAGCTAGGATTGGGTACAATCAGTCATGTGCTGTTTTTACATGAGTATTTCAGTGTGTGCTTCTATTTTTATTGTATTTTTTTTGTCTGAAGAAGTCCAGACTGTGTCCGGATGAAAAGTGTGCGTCATTAAAGAAGCAGCTTAATGCATCTATTGTCTGCAGCCTCCTTTCCTTGCACCGGACAGTCTTCATTGAGTTTTTACTAATACAGAACTCAACTAGTCCAGAATTCATAATTAAGATTATTATTTTTATTCCATAATATTAATACTTTCTTTCCTTTCCTGCATTTTCTGAGGCTAACTCTAGAAAATCTTGGAAAACAAGGGATGTATCTTTACAATTTTTCATAATTATTTTCTTTGTATTCACTAAAAGTACCCATACCAAAGGAAACTGGGAAATTTTAACATATCCAGTAACTGGAGAGTTGACTAAAATTAAATTGTTTGTCAATGTATAAATTATCTGATCACAATGCACCAATAAGAGTTGTATATCCTCCCAATACTTTAGTTTAACACTGTGAAAAATGAGTTACCAATCAGTTATTATTTAATATTTCATCATTTTCATCAATTTTTATTTTATGCTCAACGTCTGAGAGACTTGCTAGGCTACATGCATCTGCATTAGAAGCTGAAGTTAAGTGAAACTTGCAGTAGTGTATTTTAGTCGTTTGTTAAATACAAACTTGCAGTTTTAAAAGTACTGTATTTTAATTCTTTCTGTTTCCTAATTGTGTGTTTCATTGAACAGTGTGTTGTGTGGCACTCTGCTATAAGAGGGGGGGTTGTCTTATCACTTCTTAGTTATCTGATATTTAATAGCCTAGAGGGATTCCTCTGTATTTTAAGTGCTAGCCACAAAGTTTGAGAAATCATTTTATGCTCAACTTCTGAGAGACTTGCTTGGCTACAAACATCTGAATTAGAAGCTGAAGTTAAGTAAAACTTGCAGTAGTGTATTTTAGTCTTCTGTTAAGTTCAAACTTGCAGTTTTTTAAAGTACTGTATTTTCATTTTTTTCTGTTTCCTAATTGTGTGTTTCATTGAACAGTGTGCTGTGTGGCACTCTGCTATAAGAGGGGTGGTTGTCTTATCACTTCTTTGTTATCTGATATTTAATAGCCTAGAGGGATTCCTCTGTACTTTAAGTGCTAGCCACAGAGTTAGAAAAATCATTTTATGCTCAACTTCTGAGAGACTTGCTTGGCTACAAACATCTGCATTAGAAGCTGAAGTTAAGTGAAACTTGCAGTAGTGTAGTTTAGTCTTCTGTTAAGTACAAACATGTACTTTTAAAAGTCCTGTATTTTCATTTTTTTTCTGTTTCCTAATTGTGTGTTTCATTGAATAGTGTGCTGTGTGGCTTTCTGCAGTTAGTTCTCCACCCACCCTCCCCATTCTTGTGTTGGTATTAGTGTTGGTGGCTCTGGAATTGCCCACCCCTACTGTAAGTCTGTATTTGAACACTCCTCCTGGGTCCATCTCATTTGCTCATTTAACCGAGTATAGTGAGATCATATTCTGAGTCTAGTGTTCACTCTACTTAATACAGAGCGAAGATTTGAGAAGGCTAACCCACTTAGGTTCTTCCTTTCTCTTTCCTTTGCACTTAACAAAAAAAAAATTGCATTTTATTCATCTGCTTTTACTGTATTGGTGTTTCCTCTTACTTTATTTTGCTTTTCTTAAAAGTACTCAGTTTTATTTATTCTGCAGCATTTATTACTGCTTGGTAGTAGCCTGATTAAATTGTAACTGTTATTCTAAGTCTTTTGGTTTAAGCACGTGGGCTTCATACAGGTTGTTTTACATTGAGAAGGTTTATGGTCTGCACTGTTGTGGCAGGACAGGTAGCTTACATCTTTCTAAGCTGGGAATTGCTGATTGAAGGCCCAGTGTCTGCTATTCTAAAAGTGTATTAATTCTGGCTTAAGCACTTGGGCTTCAGGCCAGTTATTCTACATTAAGAGGGTTTGTGGTCTGCACTCTTGTGGGAGGAGAGGCTGGATTCTGCCTTTCTGAGCTGGGAATTTCTGGTCACAGGCTTATTGCGCCCGCTTATTTGAACTGATTCTTTCTGAAATTGGTGCACCTTGTTGCTGTAGCATAGACCAGATTCAGGCCTGCTGTTTGTATAATGTGAGCACTGATCCAGGCCATCTTTTTTAGAGAAGGTCCCCCTGCACCCTAGTAGCAGGAGTGTGCAGTTAGAACTTGTCTGATTGAAGACTGCTGGAACAGGGCTCAGTTTTGAGCATTTTGTCTGGTTGATTGGGTAACTTGCTTAAATCAGTTTGTTCATTTTCTATTGTTTTATATATCTATATATATATATATATATATATATATATATATATATATATATGTGTGTGTGTGTGTGTGTGTGTGTGTGTGTGTGTGTGTGTGTGTGTGTATATACATATATTTTATATATATATATATATATATATATATATATATATATTGCACTTTATTCATCTGCTTTTATTGTATTTGTGTTTCTTCCTACTTTATTACTAGGGGCATTGACTACAACTCTGATCTGCGATATATAACAATAAGTATCCTTTTCTGTGCATTTAAAGTGTTTTTTTGATTGTATCTGCTTTATTTTCTGAAAAACAAAACAAAAAAATATATACTTGTTTCCCACATTTCTAAGCTAGTACAGTCCAGTTTTTAGGTTAGTGTTGAATTCAGGGCTGTGTTACAAATCTCTGTGTTTGTCCATACCTTACTTGGATAGAAGGAAGTTTCTCTGTTTACCTGTGAGAGAGAGAAGCTTTGAGCAGCCTAGCTGTTGCTGGAGGAGTGATTTCAGCCTAGAAATTAGTAATTTATTGGCCATTTTGGGCTAATTTCTATCTCTTTCATTTCCCTGCTATAAATACCACATTTGCCTAGTTTTGCATGGTGGGCAATGCCGGTTAGCTAGGGTAAAACTATTCCCAGCTCCACAAAGTCTCCTCTTCAATTTTTCCCTTGGAACTGGACAAACTTTCAACTTAAGCATGCAAGCCATTAATTTCTCAGCCCAGCACTTGCTCAAAACTCATAGCAAGCACTTATAAACCCTAGCATTAGACCCTCCTGTACTGTACAGAAGAACAAGGCTCTCTATTTGACCTTACCAGCCATCCAGTAAAACAGTTCACTGTACCTTTCCAGGCATGTCCAAAGGACAGTTTCAGGTGTACTCTCCAGTCCAACTGGTGAATCTGGGCATTTTGAGGCAATGTTACAACTGCTTAATGTACACAGACAAACCTCTCCTCCTACCACCAAGCACTAATACATGCGAGAGATGCAATTATATAGCCAAACTGGAGGCTAAGCTCTCTCAACCCAAGACTGGATCAGTCAGTCAAGAGGAGAAGGGAAATACTTGCATCACACCACCAGTCTCACATAGACCCATTAAACCAGCACCGGCAAAAATCACACATAAATACATGAAAACATACTCAGAGGCTCTAAATAAAAATCTACAGAACCAACAGAGACCTCCAAAGCAAACATCCATGCAACCTCCACCTCCCAACACAAACCATGAAACACATACTTCACAAAACCAGTGTGCCATGCAATCATAGCTCTTAAGGCAAAATAACATACCCAACATACTAGTAATAGGTGACTCTGTAGTAAGGCACACTGACGTCCCACTCACTAGGCTGAATAAGGAGAAGGTTACTGTTAGCTGCCTGTAGCTGTCAGGATCTGCCACATAACACAAGCACTCAGGTCACTCCAGAACAAGTACAAATATGACTCTGTCATTAACCATGTTGGTGTGAATGACCTGAGCCGTACCTCCCTGGACTACATGAAAAGAGACATGGAAGAGCTCTCTGATCACGTAGCCCAGGCGGGTATGAACATAACCCTGAGTAGCATCCTGCCCTCACCAAGAATGATACCACTGTATAAAGAAAAAAATCTCGATTTCAACAATTGGCTATGTTTCTCGTGTCATTCAAAGGGGATCCAGTGTCTGTCCACCTGGGATGAAATGCTCGACAAGCCATGCTGCTTCTCTAGAGACAGCTTGCACCTGTCACCCTTAGGCTTTCGAATACTGGCAGAGGCTCTTTCCACCCCCATAGGGCCTTTTTTAGGCAAGGCTCAAAAGACAAACCCACCGCCATAAATAGTACAAGTAACAAAAAACTGAGGGTAATGCTACTCAATGCCAGAAGTCTAAACCTCGAAATGCACGCACTCAAGGCACTCCTCAGTATGGAGAAAATCGATATATGTGCAGTAACAGAAACCTGGTTTAAGGCTCCAGAGAGCAACCCAGCACTACCAGGCTAAAACTCATACCATACATTTCGGCCACAAAACCCAGACCGAAATGCAAAATGCGGGGGAATATCCATATTGATCAAGGATACCCACACCTCCAGGTTAGTGGCACAGCACGATACTTCAGAGATCATCCACGTGCAACTAACAACGGGCAAAACTGCAATTCAAATTGTAGCTTGCTACAGATCACCCACCATCTCCGAGGAACCGCATTCCGCATTTCTGGAAACACTGGGAAACATAACGATCCTACCAAACACCCTAATATTGGGTGATTTCAATTACCCAAACATTAACTGGAAGAACTACTCAAGTACTAACTCCCTTGCCCAGCATTTCCTATAATTTATAAACTCAAATGCCCTGGTTCAAGTGGTCAACACTCCCACCAGCGGTGACAACATATTGGACCTGGTCATCACTAACATGGGCAACCAGTGTTCCACACCAGAGGCCAAACCCTCGCTGGTTAGATCTGACCATAAACAAATCACTTTGGATATCCATATTCCGCCCCCACCCCCGGACAAGGAAACCACCATGAAAAACTTTTCAAAAAGTCTTAAGACCGAGGTGGAAAGTTTCAAAGCCCCCATGCTGAAGGATAATGTTGTCCAAGCTGCAAAATCCTTTACTGATGCATTCTATGGGCACCTACAAGAATGCATGGATCGTGCAATCTGAAGCAAAACCAAGACTCACTCCTCCAAGAAAAGGAAACTAGTCTGCTGGACTCCTGCCATAAACAAGCTATACAACAGAAGGAGGAAACTAGTACAGAAAAGAGTAAAATTCTAAGAATGGAAGACATCCCTGATCATTATCAGCAAGAAACTACGATCCCTCATAAAATCATCCAAGGCATGCTTCGAAAGAAAAATTGCCAAGGACTCCAAAGATAACCAAAAGGCATTCTTTAGCTATGTCAAGAATCTAAGTGGCAATACTCAGGTCTGCTCGGAGTTAGTGCAAAATGGCACAAAATACACTGACTGAACAATATCACCAACATCCTGGCAGACAGGTTCAGAGCAAACTTCACCCCTGTCTCACCCACAAAACGGCCCATAACCATACCAGAAGAATGTAGAGTCCCTAAAATCACAGACACTCAGGTTAAAACAGCCCTGTCCAAAGCCAAAAACACAGCATCAATGTCCCAGGCTATGTCCTACATGAGCTCAAAGACGAACTAACCCCTCACCTAAACACACTGTTCAAACACAGTTTCTCCACAGGCTACATACTCATAGAGTGGTGCACAGCAATAGTTATTCCACTCCACAAAGGTGGAGCCACAACAGACCCTGGGAACTATCACCCTATAAGTCGGACTAGCTTGGTCTGCAAGGCTATGGAGTGCATCATCATGGAACTCATTAACAGAGACATTGGGAACCTCCAAACACTGGACCCTACCCAGTTCGGCTTTGTTAAGGGCAGATCATGCCTCATAAGCCTGGTGGACTTCTTTGAGACAGTTACCAAGGCTATAGACGAGGGAAAGGTGGTACACACAGCCTACCTAGACCTTGCAAAGGCCTTCAGCACCATTCCCCATTCTGGTATTATAGACAAGATCACCAGCCTGAACATAAACCGTCACAAGATGGGTTGCCAACTGGCTCACAGACAGAACCCACATGGTGAGAGTTTTGGGAGCTAGATCCAACTCTAAACTGGTTACAAGTGATGTTCCCCAGGGCTCAGTCCTAGGAACCGTCCTGTTCTGCATACACTTCTCAGAGGTACAGGCAAGCACAGGAGGACTATGGCTGACCAAGTTCGTAGATGACTGCAAACTAGGGGCTATAATTGACTCTCCAGCTGACACAGACATCCTCCAAAAGGGTCTCACTGAGATGGATACCTGGTGCCAAAATCATGGCCTCAAGCTAAATGCCAAAAAGTGCATAGTCATCCCCTTTGGAAAAAACAAAGTACCCACAAACTACCACATAGGTGGTAGTCCCCTAAATATGGAAGACGTAATAAGGGATCTGGGGACCCAAGTAGACAGTAATCTCACCTTTGATAATCATATTGCCAAAGTGGTTAGAAAATCCTTCTATGTGGCCCACCTAATCACAAAAGGGTTCGCATCCAGATCAAGCATTGTGCCCCTCTACTCATCACTCATCAGACTCATCATAGAGTACAATGCCCCATTTGGGATGTACCTTACAAGACACCTGCAACAGCTGGAAAGACCACAGAAGTACCTCACCAAGAGGATCACTGGCTTCAAACAGATGCCCTATACAGCTCGACTGAAGAAACTCCAGCTGTACTCGGTTGCATACTGCCTACTCAGAGGTGATCTCTGCCTGACATATAAGGCCATGTCCAACCCAGAATTGATGGACATGCTCCACCTAAAGAAAACCTTATCCCCTCGAGCTACACACTCTAGGTATCTAAACCTCACCACAACAATAAATAGGACATGCTGGAGGGATAGATTCCTGTCCCAGAGACTTCCCATGCTTTGGAACAAAATTCCAGTCTACATCAGGCAGAGCTCCTCGCTAACACTCTTCAAAAGAAACCTTGATGAGTGGATGGGAAACAGAAGGTTTATCCCAGGGATCACTTCAGTGGCTCTGCTGGACAGAGGCACAGGGAACTAATCTAAGGGGGTGGCGAAAGCCAACACATTCTGGCTAGGCTTATAAATGCTTTTGGGCAGATAGCCTTGTACCTACCTACTTATGAATCTATGAACCTATCAGTTTTATAAAGTCTCTGCATCACTAGTTTCATGTGTATATTTTCCAAAATAAACAGATAGTTGATTGAATAACCAATCTCAAAATTAACACCTTGTTATTTTCATTGTAAGCTTCATGCAGACCATATTGATTTAAAAAAATTCTAGTATTTGGGTCTGACATCTGTGCCATTAAGTAAAATTTGTTTAAATAGTCTGGATAAACAAGCATGTGTTATTTTCTTCCTTAGGAATAGAAGAAATGAAATATAAAAGAGTGTGAATTAGCTTTCTTCTTCCTCTGACATTGAGATTTATCAAGTATGGGTGTCCCAGTTTCTTCTACAATCCAAAGACATGCAATAGGTGGATTGGGCACTCTTAATTGTCTATAGGTGAAAGCGGACATGCATGTCTGTGTTAAAGAAGAACACTTTTTGCAGGGCTATCTATGTAATGGTTTGAACATTGGTTCTGGATGATTGCCACAGTTGATGTGAGAACCTGACCCCATGTGTACAAATTGAAAAAAGAAGGTTATGTGTTGATGGATTTATCTAATATTTTATATTATAATTCACTTTTTGCTGGTTAGTAGTGAGGTATGAACTTCAGAATAATTGGATTCAAATATGAGATCCTTGTTTTTTTTTCTTTTTTTTTTTTTAACGTGAAATTAAATGAAGTGTGATGTTCCTGACTTATGATAGGCTGGAATGCATCTGCCTAGCTATTACAGTTAAAACAAAGATTAAATATGAAAAATCTTTCAGATGAAAAAGAAAAGCAGTTTTTTTGCATTCCTTGTTCATATGATGTAAATTCTTCATGCTGGCAACATTTAATTGAGGAACTGCATACATACATCCAGAATCACAATTAAGTTACTTTGAGACAAAAGTGTAGTGTATATGGTTTGCCATTCAAGCACTGTCCATTCGAATGAGACAAAAAAAAATGCAACTAATTCTATAAGCATGATTAGCAACTCAGTGCAATTAGTGCTGTCAACATTTATGACTGATTATTTTTTTAAAATAATCACAAATCTGTTTATTATATTTAGGTGTGCATGTCTCCAAACTCACAGTCTATATACGTAAGATGGTGGTGCCTTGTACGGCAGTGGCCTCTTCAGCTTCCATTGTTCATTCTGTGTTCTGTTGTTGTTTTGGTAATTGAACCTTTTTTTTCTGGTCACTGATGGTCAAGTGTAGAGAAGAGGTGTCTGTGGTGTCGGTGGATTGGTGGATCCATTGGATGGTGGACTGTGGATTTGTGCAGGTGGCTTGGAGTGGTTGGAGTGGTGGAATGGTGGACCTGGAAGTGGCTGTGTGTGTGGAGAGAGCCGGGTGGAGTGGATGGCAGAGACCAGGTGCAGGATGGTGTTGTGGCGGATCGAAGGGTTTGTGGAAGTGGAATTGGATTGCTGCTGGCAAAGTTGAGGTTGGTGGAGTGGATGGTGGATTCAAACTGTGATCGTGAAGATAGTGGTCATTGGCCAGGAAAAAGGCAGATGATGGTGACTGGTGTCAGCTTGGATGTGTGCTGATCCAGACTTTGAATGTCTGTTTTATTGAAATGTTGGTACTGACTGGTCTTACCCATGTGGAGATGAAACTTCAATTGCTGGGACTCTGTATTATATGTGTGTATCTGTATGTGATTTGCGTGCTGTGTTTTATATGTGTTATATATGTGTGTGTAACTGCTAGGTGATTTTCATGCTGTGCTTTTGTTGAAATGGCTTGTGATGTGCATTAATGAGCTAGAAGGAACATAATTTTGTTCAGTTGTTCACATTTTGGTTGTACAGTCTGAATGACAATAAAGTTTTGCTGTGCTTTGCTTTTTGCTTTGCTTTTCTTTGTTAAAGCTCCATTGATACCTTAAATGCATGCTTATTACAGATTATTCATTTGGTTATCAATATACTTGATTCTTTCTGTCAGTACTACTAGCATGTCCATTTCTTGTTCTTTGAGCATAAAATGTGAAAAAGAAGTTATGTACTCACCATAATGTTCCATCTGAGTAGATACTTCATTTGTCTGCAACCTGTGGGTGTCGGATCCAACCTTGGATCCGATCCAGCAGTTTTCCAAGCTCCTAGATCCGAGCTCCTAGCTCCTCCCCCCTACCCGTAATCCCTTACTACTGACCACATTACCTCAGATTGTTTTTTTTGCCTCACCAACAGAAGACAGAAACCAACTTCGAATGATCAGAAATATTCCCGACAGGTTCGGGGGATGGCAGGGGGAGTCGGTTGCAGACAAATGAAGTATCTACTCAGATGGAACGTTATGGTGAGTACATAACTTCTTTATCTGAAGTAGTTACTTCATTTGATCTGCAACCTGTGGGACAGAGTCCCCAGCTAACCTACAAGAACCTGGGTGGTCCTTACGGAAGAATATTCCGAAGCACCGCGGAGCCAAAAGAAGCCCTACTCCTGGAAATCATATCCAGCTTGTAATGAGAAATGAACGTATGAGATGAAGACCAGGTAGCTGCTGAACATATATCATCTACTGGAACCCTAGACCAAAAAGCTGTTGAGGTAGCTACAGATCTTGTGGAATGAGCACGGATGCCAACCGGAGCTGGCTTGCCTGACGAAGTGTATGCTAGCACAATGCATTGACAGATCCAATTTGCTACAGTTACTTTGTTAATTGCCTTGCCCATGGCTGACTTTGCATAAGAGGCAAACAACTGGTCCGACTTGTGAAACTCTCTAGTCCTGTGCAAGTAAAAACGCAGCTGTCTGTGTACGTCCAATTTGTGCAACGTGTATTCACCTTTATTGTGAAAAGTTGGGAAAAATACAGGAAGATTTATTGACTGATTGATATTTGATTCTGTAGCCACCTTAGGCAAGAAAGACGGATTAGTCCTGAGGGACACTCTATCTTTGTGAAAGATAAGGTATGGAGGTTTGATACACAGAGCTTGCAATTCTGAAACCCTCTTGGCTGAAGTAATAGCCACCAAGAAAGCCGTTTTCCAAGATAAGAACTTCAACGGAACGGAAGTCGCAGGTTCATAAGGTGGTCTCGTCAAGGCTTGCAAGACCAGAGTGAGGTCCCACAGGGGAACCACAGTCTTAACAGGTGGTTTCAGAAGAAAAATGCCTCTTAAGAAGGTTTTGCACAACTTTGTAGACGCTAAGGAGCCTATGCCATCGCCCACATGAAAATGGGAGATGGCCGCCAGCTGCACCTTAACCGTGGAGGCACTTGCTCCCTGCCTAAAAAGCAGGGAAAGGAAGTCCAGAATAGTCGGAATAGGGACAGTAAATGGGTCCAAGTCCTTGTCCTTGGCCCAGATGGAGAAACGTTTCAATTTACTGTTGTAAAGTTTACTGGTAGACGGTTTATGAGCCGCCACCAGAATGGCCTTAATGGGAGATGACATACCGGGAGTCCTAGCCATTAATGGAACCGGATCAACCAAGCAGCAAGTTTGAGATTGACCAGGTTTGGGGTAGGGCATCCTGCTGGATGCGAGATCAGGTCTGGACTGAGATCCAGAATCCATGGTGGAGCCATACTGTGAGACCGCAGAAAGGGGAACCATATCTGTCGAGGCCAGAATGGGGCTATGAGGATAACTCTGCTCCCCAACCGACAGGCTTTCTGGATGAATTTCATCATGAGTGGGAGGGGGGGGGATAAGCATAAAGGAGTCCGGAGGGCCAAGCATGGACTAGAGCATCTCTGGGAGTCTCCCCTCTGGGGGGAAGTATCACGAAGTACTCGCTGCATTTTGTGTTTAAAGGAGAGGCGAAAAGATCGCAGCGAGGCTGACACCATTTGTGGAAGATCCGCTTCGCAACAGATGGATTCAGAGACCATTCGTATGGAGTGAGGAGCACCCGGCTTAGCTTGTCTGCTAATATGTTGGATCGTCCCGGAATATGCATTGCTATCAGAAAGCGGTTAGTGGAAATCGCCCATTCCCACACTCTCATGGCTTCTCGACACAGGGGATAAGATCTGGTCCCTCCTTGTTTGTTTATATACCAGACCACTGACATGTTGTCCATCTGGATTGCAATAGTCCCCAGGGGAAGAAGGTCGTGGAGAGCTTGCAACACCAGAACCACCACCGTCATCTCTAGGACATTGATATGCAATGCGGTCTCTAGGGAAGTCCACGTGCCTTGAACGGATCTGCCTGAACAATGTCCCCCCCACCCGAGGCGAGAAGCGTCCGTGGTCAGCGTGGCTTCGACTGGGGGAATCACAAAGGGCCTCCCTTCTCTGAGTTCCTGTGCATGTAACCACCACAGAAGGGAGTCCCTGCACACCCTGCTCAGGGGGATTGGCATGTTTAACGGGTGGATCGACAGGGACCATTGGACTTGAAGGGTCCATTGTAATATGCGCATTCGCAGATGGGCATGAAGAGAGAGAGCGATCGATGCTGACATTAGACCCAGTGCCCTCAGGACTAATTCTGCCGGAGGAGCAGGGCTCCGAAGAAGGGCTAACACCTGATACGACAAGCTGTTCAGCCTGATTGACGTTAGAACAACTCGGGAGGTTCGTGTATCTAACCTGGCCCCTATGAATTCTAGGGCTTGAGTGGAGCACAGGCAGGATTTCTGCTCGTTCACTGAGATGCCTGGGCTGTGGGCCAGAGACAGAGCATAATCTCTCGCCACACAGAGCTGATGCCTGTTGGTCGCGGTGAGGAGCCAGTCGTCTAGGTAGGGGAAGACCTGAATGCCCTGAAGTCTTAGGTGGGCTGTAACCACAGCCATGACCTTGGTGAACACTCTGGGGGCTGAGATGAGGCCGAATGGAAGAACCCTGAATTGAAAATGACTGGCTCTGAGCCGGAAGCGGAGAAACCTCCTGGATCGTCTGTCCATCAAGATGTGGTAATACGCATCCTTGAGGTCTAACGAGCACATCCAGTCGTTCTCCCGCAGAAGGGAGAGAATTGATTGTAGAGTGACCATCCGGAACTTCTCCTTGGGTATGAACAGGATTAGAGCGGAAAGGTCGAAGATGGGTCTGAGGTCCCCCGTTTTCTTTGGCACCAAAAAGAACCTGGAGTAATAACCCAATCCGGACTGATCTGGGGGGACGGGCTGGATGGCTCTTTTTCTTAACAGCTTTGAAATCTCCAAAGCCGCTGCCTCCCTCTGATCGGGTGGGACATCGAGGAGACATCTGGGTTTGGGGGGAAGGTTTATGAATGGAATGGAGTAACCTCTGGATATGATCCGGAGCACCCATCGATCCGTTGTAAGGGACTCCCAGTTTGACAGGTGCTCTGACAACCACCCCCCGACTGCCTCCAGAGAGGGACAGTCAGGCAAGCCCTCAGGGCTGTTGCGCAGGTCTGTCCGAGAAAGGTTCTCTAGACCCGAAGTTACGTGGCCCCCCTCTGCCTCTGGGCCAGCGTCCACCTTGTCCTCCTCTGCCTCTAGAGGACAAGTGGTCCGCAGCGGGTTGGGATTGCTGAGACTTACGGAACCACAGCTTCTTTTGTCCGCTCTGATTCCTGGAGAAGGATCTTTGGGGACTAGAGAAGCGGACTCCGATGGCAGACAGTGTCTTCCCGTCCTTTTCGCTTTGGACCAGCGTGTCGTGAACAGTTTTGCCAAACAAGGCAGAACCATCAAAAGGGGCGTTCGTGAAGGACGCCTTGAAGGGATCCGCGAAGTCACAAAGACGGAGCCAGGAGAGATGTCGCAAGATGACCCCAGCTCCGCTAGCTCTAGCGGCTCCCTCCGTTGCATGGGAGAGAAGCTGCATAGATGTATTGGAGATGGATTTTAGAGTGGCCATTCGAGTCTCAAAGACCTTCTTGTCCGGGACCGACATGGACTCCGGGGGGGGCTGCAGCATATTCCTTAATCAAGTCTCGCTGTAGCCTAATGGTATGTGCCATGTAGTTCAGTGCCCTTATGGAAAAGGTCGCTGAAGCAAACATCCGCTTCCCAATCCGGTCAAGCGCCTGAGATTCCTTATCCGGCAGGTGAACAGAAGAACTCTCCTGCACGAGTTCTTTATTGGTGGCCACCGCTACCAACATGGCATCAACAGGGGTTCCTTTGGCCGAGGACGGTCTATCCGTGGGGGGACTGAGGACTTTATCGGGGCACCTAGGAATTGGCTCCACGGTGTCAGGCTCCTTCCATGCCCTGGTGGTAATTAAGTCCACCAGGGGGTCGGCCGGAGGGGACACCCAGGAGGTAGATGGGCCTGCCTCAAAGGCCTCCAGGAACACGGACTCGTCAAGGGAGGGCTTTTGGGCAGACCACCCCCCTCTGATACGCAACATTTCCATGATGTCTCCAAAGGAGACATCTTCAGGGGGTGATCTTGGGGAACCCTCCGTATCATCCAAGTCTGTGTCTGTGGTAATGGACTTGAGAGAGTCTAGGTGCCTCCTTTTGCACTGATGTTTCCGAGGGACCTCCTCGGTGGGGCTGTCTGAAGAGGGCTCATCCACAGGTTTTTGTTCCCCCGCGGGAACTAGCTGGAGGGCTTGGGCAGGCTGTCCCGATGGATGGATGATGGAAGACAGACCTTCATACAGTGGGGGTGTGGGTGGATCCGAAGCCCGGGTCAGGGATCTGGAGGACCTCGACAGCACCCTCTCCACTACCTCAAAAGCTGAAGGAGAGCCACTCTCGCCAGCCTCTGAGAGTAATCTCCTCGACACCGAGGAAGGGATCGGGGTCGGAGCCGATGCAGCCGGCGCCGAGGCAGAGGTGTGCTCCGATGCCAACAGCGCCCAAGACTCAGCAACTCCCTCGGATCCGACAAGCTCGAAGGTATAGTCGGCATTGAAGAAACCACCGCTATCGGCGCCGACAATTCCCTGGGTCCGAATGGGCCTGGATCCGATGACTCCGAGACCCGAAAATGAGTCGGAGAAGGAGTGATTGGGGCAAATATGGGGGCAGCACCCCCCACCAGAGGGGGGGAGGCAAGAGCATCCCCATCTGTATTTGGGTCTGCAAGAACCGACGCATCATCTGATCCATGTCCGCTTCGGAGATGCTATGGGTAGACCTTGATGACGTAGTCGAAGCGGGCTGGGAGGGCCGCCTCGAAGATCTCGAGGGAGACCTATCCTCCTCCTCCTCCAGCTCCAGCGAGAAACATGGTGAACGGCGCTGAGAGGAGGGGAATCCAGAGACCCTCGAGGGAGACTTAAGTATTTTCATTGGTGGAGTTGAAGGATGAAGTTCAGCCCGCCTTTTGTGGGACCTATGTCCTTCTTTATCCTTGTGCCTCTTCTCTGGCAGTGAAGAGACACTAGTTTCCCCAGAGCTCAAACCAGAAGAGGGAGTTTGAGTCCCTGGTAGAGCTAAGGGGACAGACGGTGCTGAAGCTGCCGAAGCAGCTGGTGCCCGAACGGGAGAGGAAGAAGAAGCCGACTCCTGGGGGAGCTTTCCCACCAGGATCAGCTTGTTCTTCCTATCCCGAAGTGCCCGGGGCTTGAAGGCTGCGCAGATCTGGCAGGCCTCTGAAAATGAGCTGCCCCAGGCACAAAACGCACTGAGTGTGGCGACCAGCTGGGGAAAGCTTGTGGCCCACACTCAGTACATTTAGGAAAAAACGGCCTTAGGCCCTTCAGACATCATTCACACACACCCAAACACTAGGAGGGGGAGGGGGGTGGTGAAGGTAAATTAGTGATTAAACTAATAAAAAAGGAATCAAAAACTAGCACAAGTAGAAGAAAAAGGTGAGCTAGCACACACACAACTACAAAATTGTCGAAAAGTGTTTTGAAAAACCAGCAAGATCTCACCCAGCCAGGAGCTCTTCACAGGGAAGCTTCTTCAGCTGCAGCAAAAAATGATCTGAGGTAATGTGGTCAGTAGTAAGGGATTATGGGTAGGGGGAGGAGCTAGGAGCTCAGATCTAAAAGCTTGGAAAGCTGCCGGATCGGATCCGAGGTCAGATCCGACACCCACAGGTTGCAGATCAAATGAAGTAACTACTTCAGATTTATCTTTAATCATTTCTTGTCTGTGAAATGAAGCAATATTGGACCTTTTCTGGCCTCTCTGCAAATCCTTTCACAGTGAGTTACAATTCATATTTTTTAATCGAAAATGTTCAGGCATGTTCCCATGTAGCTTTACAAAAATGTGTGGATGAGCAGAAGACATTCTGGATCAAAGATAAGAGCTGTAACAATAGATATTCGTGGTTAGTGGTCTGCATAACAAGTTATGAAAAAATAAAAATAAAAAACTGTACTTGAGCTCAAGAACTGAGATGCAACAGTTTGAGTTTTTATGTGAAAATACTTTTACAAGACATATCAATTTTAGAAATACAAAAATGTGAAAAATAATATTATTTCTTCTAGTTATATATAGAAAACTAGAAAATACAGTAGGATTGCTATGCATATGTCTGTGGTAAAGTAATAAAAACCTTGAGAAACAAGTTTTGTTCTTGATAAGAGCAGTTTCAGACATCCTATAGCACAGTCTAACATGAAAGAAACAGGTTCTGGGTGTAAAACTTACCTGTTATCTGACACTGATAATATACGTGGTCTGAAACAGCAGAAAGAAGAAACAAAAGACATGACATTTTATTTATTTTACATTTGTTTACAAGTCCTTTTTCAGCGAAGTCCTGGGGAGAAATGTTTCAACATAAAACATTACAAAAGCTGACAAGGATACATGACTGACAAAATGCAGTAGAACTTTAAAAAAGTGATAATGCATACATGATTGACAGAAATCAGGAGAGTTACAACATACAATTGTCAAATAATCTACTTCTTCTTCTTCTTTCGGCTTTTTCCCGGTTAGGGGTCACCACAGCGGATCACCTGTCTGCTCATGATTGGCAGTGGAGTTTTACAGTGTCAAGTTGCCAGCCTGGCGCCCAACCTTCCACGGAAGGCACACACACGCACACACTCACACTTGGGGCTAATTTAGAGTGTCCAATCCATCTACCGCATGTCTTTGGGATGTGGGAGGAAACCGGAGCACCCGGAGGAAACCCACGCAACCACAGGGAGGACATGCAGACTCCGCACAGAAGGCACCTCAGCCGATTGTCAAATAATGATTTGTGTAAAATTTTCTGTGGGAATGCACATTTTATAGTTAAACAGCTATCTACAACGTTAATACAGGTACTATATTCCATACATAATCAGATGAGAAAAGTAGGACACCAAAAGGTGTAGGCTCCTGAGATCTTATCAGTACTAGTACTAGCCAGGGCAGGTGCAGGAACAGAGTCAAGTGTCAGTTAAGTGAGACTTTAGAAGTTTTTTGAATAGTACTAAATCAATTGGAGGTTATTGGGGCTTGCAGTTTATTCCATGTTTTGGGAATAAAGTTTGAGAAGAGTGAGTCCCCAGCTAAGCTGTTTGCTTTGGAGATATCAAGAAGTAATTTGTTGCTGGAAAGGACAGTACAATTGTTGGTATAAGGCTGTATAAGATTTTGTAGAGCAGTTTTTTTTCTGGTCGATGCAAAATTTTATGGGCAAAGATTAATTGTTTAAAGACTAGTAGTTGAGGTAGTTCTAGCCAGTCTAGCAATCTTAGGGGTGTTCAATGATGTGGAGAGTCTGTGGTGAACCTGGCAATTTTATTATAACAGGATTCTAGTTTAGCTAGACCAGTTTTTCTGAGGTTGGTTAGAAATGGAGAGGTGTATAGAAATGTTGCTAAGAGGTATGTGTGAGTGATGGTAGCTTTTGTGTTTAAGGTTAGAAATTGTTTATTTCTGTAGAGAACACCTAGTTTCTTATGAACTTTTTTAATGATTTGAGTGATGCGAATATTGAATTTCAAATTGTTGCCAATTTCTATTCCTTAAAGTTTGGTGTGGGTTACTGGCGTGATAGTGGTTTTGTTTTTGGATGTGAGAATGAATGACAGCCATGATGTGGGAGAATTTGAGGAGTAGAAGAGAAGGGGTTTGGTTTTGTTGGGATTTAGAATAAGTTGGGTGTTAGTGAGCCATGTTTCTGCAGATAGAAAAGAATCCTGAGTTATGGTCTGGAGGTCATGTAGGGAAGAGGCTGTGCATATTAGTGTAGAGTTGTCTGCATTTGATGGGTGTGGTGTGAGAAGTAGATGTATGGAGTTTGTTGGTGAAAAGAGAGAACAGTAGAGGTCCAAGGATGGAGCCTTGGGGAACACCTAAAGTAACTAGAAGAAGGGGGGATAGTTCATGTTGCCATTGAACAGCCTGCTGGTATCCTGATAAGTAGCTTTTAAACCAGGTAATAGAGGAAGAACTGAGGTTTAGGGTGGTGAGAATGTTAATACGTTTTTTTTTCTTTGATTTACCATATTGAAGGCTTTAGAAAGGTCATTTATATACTGGTTCACTATATTAGTGAAGGACATTAGGGCTGTGGTAGTACTGTGATAGGGCTGAAATCCATGTTGGGTGTCTGACATTAATTTCTGTGTGTGTAAGTAAGCCATCAATTATGTACAACTGGTTCTCTCTAGGATTTTAGATAGGGGTGACAGAATGGCAATTGGATGATAATTGGTCATTTTGGTGGAATTACCTCCTTTGTGTAAAGGTAGAATGTGGGAGATTTTTTAAATGTCAGATACCAGGTTTTCTGAGATTGATCTATTTATTAGTATGATACTGGCTACACTATTGCTTCTGCTGCAATTTGAAAGAAGTCTGCAGGGAGTTTGCAGCTAGTGTGGTTGGCTTAAGTTATTAAGTAGTTTTTTATGGTATCAACAGACACTAGTTGTAGTGTAAATGAGTCAGACTTATTCTGGGATATACAAGGTTCAGTGGTGGTGGGGGTGTTCTTGGAATTGGAGAGGGCTAGGATAGTTTCTGTAAAGTATTTGTTGAATTGAGTTGCTATGTTATCAGAGTTACTAGTTGTTGTTGGAGTGGGTGTAGTTCATTTACTGACAGTAGAATATTATTGATGGCTGCCCAGAAATTCTGAGGGTTATTATGGTGCTTTTTTGAATATTATGGTAATAGTTGATTTTGTCAAATTTGACTACTTTCTTTGTTTTGTTTCTTAATTGCAGGAATGATCATTTTGAGGTTTTGGATTTGTTTTTATGAAGCTGCTCCCAAGTGTGATCTCTACCTTTTAATTGGGGATTTGCATTCCTTACTTAGCCAAGGTGCATGGTTGTCTTTTACTCTAATAGTTCTAGAGGGTGCATGGTAGTTCAGTATAGCTGGAAAAGTGGTGTTGAAAGATTTAACAGCCTCTTTTAGGGGTTGTTGGCTAAGAGCTTCCATGCGGAGATAAAGTTGTTAGAGTTAAATTTGTTTTCGCTTCTGATTATGTGATAGGTGGTTAGTCTGATTTGATGGGTACAGGTCCTAAGAAGAAAGGTTGGTTGATGGTCACTAAGGCCATCAGGCAGACAACTAGATTGAGAGCATAGGGTGGGAGTGTTAATCAGAATCCAGTCAAGGATGGACTGTTGTTTGGAAGATTTGTCAGTCGTAGTAGGAGATGTGATAATTTAGGTAAACCTGTGAAGGTTAATGTGGGTTGCTGGATTCTGAGAGGAGCAGGTGAGCCAGTCCATGTTAAAGTCTTCCATCAAGATTGTTTCCTGTGGGAGGGCATTGATGATCCAGTGAAGTACATTTTCTAGTATGGGAATGTTGTTCCCATGTGGGATGTAACCACCTATAATGTTAATGTGTTTTTGTGGGTTAATTTTTAGCTTAACAAGGAGTAGTTCCACATTGTTAAAGTTAGGGATATGTAGCTTTAGGCTTTCAACCTCTAGGCAATTTTTGAATAATATTGCTACTCCACCACCCTTTTTGATTGATCTATCTATAATGTTGTATCTGGAAGTTAGGATTTCATTGTCACTGCTGTCGCGTTTTAGCCAGGTTTCAGTTAATATAATCATGTCAGGAAAGTAGAGGGTCAGTATTGCATGCAAGTCATGTACTTTTTACTTACACTTCTTACATTCATTTTGTGATGGAGAAGGTTAGAATTACTGTGGTAGTTTAAAAGAGTTGTGTTAAAAAGGGAGAAGGTAGAGTTACTGGAGATAGCTTGTGATGGATTTGGGCCACGGTTTGTATGAATGTCCCCAGAGGGACTTAGTAGCATGGTAAATTGATAGAGCAGTTTGGTGAGCTTGCTTAAAAGTTTAGAGTTCTTTTGGTAGATGTGTGTATAGCTTTTAAGTGGATTAAATTTGTTTGTATAGGATGCTGTGTGTCTAGTCTTAAAAAGGACTGAGGCTAAGTTATAAAAAAATAATCTGTCTTGGCAGGATCGGAAAGTAGGTTGCCGGGGGGGGGTGTGTAGGGACTTACAGTTGGTTGTGATATGAAGAAAGGTGGTATAGGAGCACTAGCAATGTGGTTGTTGGGGTGTGTAAGGCAGTTAGGTGTAACCGTTTTCTGATAAGGTGTGGCATTTTATGTTAGGGATGTGCTAAAGAGTTGGTTTGTGTTGGTTGGTGTGATTCATTGAAAGGTATGTGGGTGTGGATAGCTAGCTATAAGTCTAGGGGAAGTGGGGGTGGGTGGGAATGGGGGTAGGCTAGGGGAGTGGAGTGAGCCAGAGCATAGTGAGGGTGAACAGAGCAGGCTACACCTGGATAGACCTGCTCAGAGAAGAAATAGAAAAAATCCATTTAAGAAAAGTTAAGAGGAGAAGATTGTAGGGGGTGAGTTATTGGGTTAGACAAAATAGCATCAGGGAAGTTAAGACCAGCTACACATACAAGAGATAGAAAATGGTTTTCACATCATTATGAGAAAAGACAAAGTGAGTGGAATGTATTGAGGAGCAGGTAGGCTGTGATAGAGACAAGTGAAAAAGAAGATAGGTTTGGCATAACAGTTTACCTTAAGTCATCCAATAGCCAAGCAGAGTATTTTAGCATGGGATGTACAGCAAAGGGAGAGAGAGGATGCAGTGGGAAGGGATATAATCTGGGGATTCTGGTGGTATGGAAGGAGTATTTTTTTTTTACAAAAATACACAGTTAGTATTAGGAGTTTAATATACATTAAATTTTAGTGGCTGGTTGGCTGGCAAGTTTTAGATATCCAGATGGTCAGCAAAATTCTTGGAGTGCAGGTTGTGATGGAGTTAGCTGGGTTTAGTTTATAGGAGTGCTAGGCAGTGAAGTAGGTGGTTGGCAAGGTGGTAAGAAGGAGCTTGAACCTAGTAAAAAAAAGCATCCATCACAACCTTTGCTGTTGTAGTCAAGGTCTGGGTAGTTGCATGATATATTACCTTTTCTGTTAACTCCTTTTTAAATATATTGCTGCTGTATTAATTTAGCATACACATATAGGGAATGTTTTGTATCACCTCAGTTCTGTACCATAGACAGTACTTGTTCTTTGTTATATATTAATTTTCTATCAAGCTAATATTGTATTGAGAGTAACTTGTAGTGTTTCCTTCAATAATTTTTATTCAGTGTTATCAGAAATCTCCATCTTCTCCCTGGCTCCTTATCAAACTTCCAGTATCTGTACAAAACAGTTAAACTCCAGCTGTTAAAACAAACAACAAATTCCAAAACTTAGAATCATGTCTTTAAAGCATTTTGTAGAAGGGTTTTATCTACTATGCCTCCTCCCCTGCAATGTAGGCCACTGTACCTCTACAACCATGCAATTGATATATATATATATATATATATATATATATATATATATATATATATATATATATATATGTATATATATATATATATATATATATATATATATATATATATATATATATATATATATATATATATATATATATGTGTGTGTGTGTGTGTGTGTGTGTGTATATATATATATATATATATACAAAATCAATGTACCTAGAAAAAGGGAAACAATTTGAAATATTGTCATTTGAGAATTATTATATTTCTCACTATTATGTTTGTAGGATCATGCCTTAAAATTTTAGGTTTTTACTAGACACCACTTCAGTGGTGCAGCGGTAGAGTTGTTGTCTCACAGCAAGAGGTTCTCCCGTTCGATTCTTGGCTGGAGTGTGGGGAGTGCCTTCTGTGTGGAGTCTGCATGTCCTCCCCGTGGTTGGGTGGGTGTTCGAAAGACATGCGTAAATGGGTGTGACTTCGTTGAAGGTTGAATGTTGAGCTGGCACCTTGGCGTTCGTGAAAATTTACTGCCAATCATTAGCGGACCGGAGTTCCGCTGTGGCGACCCCTAATCAGGAAAAGCCGAAAGACAAACAAAAACAACTAGACACCACTTCCACTCTGTGAATATTGGCAACTCAGGAACATCTTTCTAGATAGCTAAGAAAACAGTATTAACATAATACCTAACACCCTTTACTATTTTTCCTCATGCTAGCCTTTCACCTTTTTTGTGTTTTACTCTGTTTTCCTGATTAGATTAAAAAAAGAATACGGCCAGCAGATACAATTTTACTTTGGTGTACAACAACTTTTGTCTTACCCCCACTAAAATGGAAAAAGTCCTCGATAGAGCGTTTATATCACGTTATCAAAAGATGGAAATAGCGAATGCTATTTCATCACCCCCAAAACATCTAACCATGAAAATATTGAACCTTCAGAACAGCAAATTTTTTCCCATGAAAAAAATTCACTGCTCCGAAACACATACACACAACACAAGCATATCAAACAAACAGCAACCACACACATACACTTAAATTCCTACATCTAACGCTACACTAAACTAAACATACACTACTATCTACCTACTTACCTTAACCCAAACCCTAACCATAAGGTCCGTCACTATTGCACACTCACTTAACCCGCGCCCTAACCCTAACTCACTTAAACCACCCCAACCCTAAAGTCTGTCACTATTGCACACATGCCTAACCCGCACCCTAACCCTAACTCACTTAACCTGCCCCTAACCCTAACGTACAAACAATTGTACACTTACCTGAACCCAACCCGTAACTTTCCACCACAGCGCTAAGAATAGCGAAGTCACAGAAACGACCAACCGAACTCTTTCCCAAGGAAAGAATTAGCTGTTCTGCAGCTTCGCTATTCTTAGCATTCGCTGAATAGTGTTCAATATCAGAACATTCGAAGTTTTAATACTTTGATGTTCTGATATAGACCCTCGAAAGAGAGATTACAATTTTCACTATTGTTAGTTAATATTTAATCAGTCCAACTCCCATAATCTTCTTATTACAACATACCTTCATACATGTGCTAACTGCCTATACACCTCCTTTAAATTCCTGCTAACATCTGCTAATTTTCTGAGGAAGATGTTTATAGTTTCAAATTTTTTTTATCATTCCCTTGACTATATCTCTCTTCTCATGCTGTAGTCTGAGCTCAAGAAAAACAAAACAAAAAAAATGTGGACAATTCCTCTTCACAGTAAGAATCAACTCTTCAGCTATAAACCTGAGCAAAATACAAGTTCCTATGTATGGAAGTGGTGGTTGTTGTGATGCTGACAAGTGAATAACACTCACAACTTAATATAGTCTACTAGAAAGTTACAGCAATTCTGTTTAGACTGTATTTAGTCATATAGCCCTTTTGTTTGGATGCAGTCACTTAATCTCTCTGCCTTGTTGAAAATGGATTCATTGAATCGTAATACTCACCCTTCTTATTCAGCAGGTACATTTTTCCATTTTAGATAGTTTTATTTTTCATAGGTTCATAGGAGGTTAATAGGCTAATGGCCCTAGAGCCATTATAAGCCTAGCCATTTTTATTCCAAGTTGCCCAGTTGTAGGTGGCTAGGTTAATGAAGTTTGAAGAGGTAAGGGTGTGTGGTAGTTAATACCAACTTCCTCATCCTAGGTGGGACATGGGCATCACCCCAGGAGTGAATTTGAGGTCACCCAGCCATTTATCTAGGCTAAGTTTAAAGAGGGTCTGGGAGGGGCCCTGTTTTATGTGAATTGGATGCTTATCCAGAGAAGTTGCTGTCTCTGGGAGATGTATCATTATTAATTTGCTTATTCATTTATTTATTTATTTATTTAGGTTCCTGGGTTCATAGCTATGTATTAGGATAATGCTCTGGAGCCTTTAGAAGCCTAGCCCATAGGATTACCCTGGCATCATGCCACCCGACCTTAGTTTCCAGTGCCTCTGTCAAGTAGAGCCACTGGACTGATCCCTGGGGTGAATTTTCTTTTTACCATCCACTCATCAAGATTTCTCTTGAAGAGGGCCAGTGAGGTGCTCTGTTTGACATGTATGGGAAGTCTATTCCATAGCATGGGCAGTCTCTGGGTTATGAACCTGTCCCTCCAGCATGTTCTGTTGATTGTGATAATGAGGTTGTGGTCTCTGGAGCACGTAGTGTTGAGGGATTGGAGTTTCTTTAGATGTAGCATTTCTAACAGAGCTGGGTCAGAAACAGCTTTGTAAGTCAAGCAGAGATCGCCTCTAAGTAGGCAATAAGAGACAGAGAATTTTAGAGTTTTTTGACTCTGTCCATATAGGACAACTGTTTAAGGCCTAGGATCCCCTTAATGAGGTACTTTTGTGGCCTCTCCAGTTGTTGCAGGTGTCTAGTGAGGTACATGCCAAATGGGGCATTGTACTCAATGACTGCCCTAATGAGGGAAGAGTAGCAGGAGACAATGACCTCTTTCTTCCTGGATGCAAAACCCTTAGTAATGAGATGTGGCACATAGAAGGACTTTCTGACCACAGTGGCAATGTGGTGGTCAAAAGACAGGTTGCTGTCAACCTTGTGTACCCAGATCTCTTATAATGCCTTCTGTGTTCAGTGGACTACCATTGATGTGGTAATTCATGGGAACTGGGTTTTTCCCAAAGGGGATGATGAAACTTTTTTTGGCATTGAGCTTAAGGCCATTGTTCTAACATCAGTTGTTGGTCTCAGTGAGGCCTTTCTGTAGGATGTCAACATCACTTGGGGAGGTAGTAATAGCTCCCAACTTGCAATCAACTTCACCTTATTTCACATCAGTTTCCTCTATCTGTTGTAGAGTTTGTTTATGGTAGAGCACCACCAGATTGGCTTCCATTTTTGGAGGAGAGGGTCTTGTTTCTATTGAGTATGGCAAGATCCATGCATTTGTGTACGTGTTCGTACAGTGCATTGGTGTAAGATTTGGCAGCCATGAAACTATTCATTTGAATGGGTGCCGTGAAGTTTGCCACCTTTGATTTTATGAGCCCAAAATTAGCTTTGGAGAAGTTTTTCATGGGCATCTTTGCAGTGGAGGGGGTGGGAGGGATGTGGATTTCCAAGGTGGTTAGTTTGTAGTCGGATCTTATCAGGGAGGAGTTGACTATTGGTGTAGAGAAACAGTCTCCCATGTTAGAAATGACCAGGTCAAGCATGTTGCTACCTCTAGTGGGGGTAAGAATGAGCTGCTCCAGGGCACTGGAATTAATGAATTCCAGGAAACGTTGGGCAAGTGTATTGGTACATGAGTAGTTTTCCCAGTTAATGGAGGGGTAGTTGAAATTGCCCAATATGAGAGTGTTAGGTTGGGCCCTTATATTCTCCAGGATGAATGTGGAGTGTTAGTCTTGCGACATGGTTAGGAA
>NC_056732.1:1183200495-1183272995 GCF_019279795.1 Protopterus annectens | reverse complement strand
AAAGCCAAATGAATCTCATTATTTTCCAGTTGCAGTCCTCAGTGACTTATCAGAATATCACAATACTCACTTATATAGCATAATATAATAATACTATTAATATATTTTTTTCTAGGCTAAGGAATGTTAAAGTGTAGTTAAGTGGGTATGAGTGTTATGCTTACCATAGCTTAAACATCCCATAGCAGATAAATACAAATATACAGGTAAAACTTCTGAGCTGAGATAATGTAGTGGTTAGTGTCCCAGCTTTATATGCAGGTGTTCAATAGCTCAAATACCACAACAGACAAGTTATTTTTCTATGGGAAAGTAGTGTTAAAATTATTTTTGTAAACTTAAATTATGTAGCAACTGTTTTTTGTCAACCAGGGTATTGTAGCTGGTGTACAATGTAAGTGTGAGCACATATAACATGTGAAACCACCCATATACACACACAAGTTCCCCATACAGTATAGTCACACCCTTTGCCAGTGTAAGGAAAGCACATAGAGGGATGTCATGTAAAGTATATGATATACACTTAATAAATCAGTCCTCTGATATATTTAAGAAATTAAAAGTCAGCAATGGTTAGCAATGCTCAGCTATGCTTAGTAAGTGTAATCATTGCTTAGATGTAATTGCTAAGCAGCAGGTAGCTCAGCTAAGTGGATTTGCACACAGTTAAACACTGCTCAGCAACTTCTCCTTTAAGCAGTGTTAAAACCTGCTCAGCGGATTTGCGCACTGCTTAGTGGAGCTTAACCTTTTCAAAATGGTCCAATGACAGCAAAGGCTGAGAATATCAGACTATTTAAATGGGGCAGGTGGGAATACAGCCATAATCTGTTATAGTCCATCTGTGCAGATACAATGGCTGGTGTTGCAGAGGGAGTGTGCTTTTGGATGCAACGCTGGAGCAATCGGGAGTCCGGGGTCATGGCTGGATTCCTTGTTAAAAACCATGAGGAGAGACTGCTCCATGGGCCAGTATCAGGGCTCACAATACAAAGCAGAGGCCTGGGACCATCTCACTTGTGACCTCACCAGTGCTACTGGCATCCCCTGAACTGGTAAGCAGGTACAGCACCACTATGTTAACCTAAAGCATAGGACAGGGTGCTCTTGGACCAGTGGATCCAAGATAAATGCACCCAGAATCCTCCAGTAGTGTGTAAGCATCACTACCAAGTAGTTCGCAGCAAATACTAGCTTGAGAATGTGATAGACAGATATGCATAATGTGTGTTTTTCTCCCCTACACCTGCAGCAGAGAGGGCTAGTAATGATGACAGACTGATGAAGCTGCACTGACAGGCTGGTGAGTACAAATGTATTTTGCAGTATTTAGTTAAAATAGCTAAGAAGGAGTACATTGCTTACTGCTAGTAGGTATACTGTTACTGTGTGAACTGAATAAATTAAAAATATGACTGAATATTAAAGTCCAATAAAATACTTAAAAAAAAACTTTTGTGTGTATTCTGTTATGTTGTTGTAGATATATATATATATATATATCTATATATATATATATATATATATATATATATATATATATATATATATATATATATAATGTTTACAGGTTCTTCACAGCAAATATGGCTGTGACAGCATACATTATCTGAGGTGCATCTTTGAATAAGTTGTCAGGAGAAACCGTAGATGCTGTAGCTGTAAAATGAGATATTAATGAAATGTGAAATATATACTGCACTAAGATCTGAATTCTGAATAGTAATATGTCAAGTTTCAAAGGTATTCCATCCAGCATTGTCTTGTGTTAACCTTTGCTTTCCAGACTGTAGTAATCCAAATGAGTAATGCACAGTGCAATAACTATCTGTCATGCATGCATCACAGAATTACAAGTTTAGTTTAGACTGTCTAACCAAGAGACTATTAGGCAGAAACCATTGTAATGAGCAACAACAGTTCCCCAGTAGCTCAGTGTGATGAGAAATAGCTTGGTTGTTACTTTTGCACACCCAGACATGGTTCAAATCCAGGGAGTGGTACTAAGATGTGTGCATATCTACAAACAAGGAATCAGGAATAAATGTAAAAATAGTCAGGTAGTATTAACAGATATTTTCCCCACAGGTTTTACAGGTAAGTAAATGTTGCCAGTAGCTGAATGAAGGGTATGCTAATAAAATGTGTACAGCTATTCAATTGTCCACCACATGCCTGCAAATGACAGCAGGGTAGGTACATACGATATGTACTCTTCCCAATACATACCTCTCAACTGTACAGATATTCACTGAATGTCCAGATAATTTGTCTCAGATTTGTGGTCCGTTTTACATAGAGTAGTGGTGTCATGGCAAATAAGTGGCAAACCATTATAGACTGAAGTAGAAGATAATGATAGACATATAGAAGTGTCAGATGTCATATCCATCAGAAAAGCCATGCAAAAGCAATAGCTGTAATTTTATCACTTTTCTAAGTTTGTAAGAGCAATATCCAAAAATTGTCCATATTTATGAGCCTTTGTCCCACTCGTATGTATGGCTTTTTCCAAATCTCATGCTCTAAGAGATTGAGAAGTATCTTTCCGATACATGTCTCTCAAGTGTCAGGCTGTCATGGCTAGTGGTCCCTGCTGCAAATAATCCTGGACACAGATGGGAAACCAGCTGACATATGCCTGTAGTATACTCACATAACAGCAGTTCAGGGTACCACTCCTGTGCTAGATATGTAACCCTGACATGTACGAATCCCCTCTAGTCATGTACCCAGAGTTGTCACAGTTTGCCTCATACCATTCCAGGCTGACAGTTTAATAGGTATGTTTGTACTACAGAAACTATGGCCATAGCTAGATGTAAAGTGAGGGCAGACTCATAGAGTACTGAGCAGTACTGTTGTGGAAAATAGAAGCATAAACACTTGTTAATGGATTTTCTGTCTCTTGACCCCCCTCATCTGCATCAATAATAATTACTCATATACTACGGGTATGTTGTGCTCCAACCCAATGTTGGGACTTGTGTTATATTATTGTTAATATGTTTGCTTTCATGTTAACATATCTCATTCAAATACCATTTTTGGTGGCCTGTTGTTGTCACTCTTACTGATGTGCTGTTACAATGCAAACTGTTGTTCCATTTATGCATGTGTTTTGTTTGCTATGCAACTGTTTCAAATCTGTTTTATGGGGTTAATTGAAACACTCATGCATGTTGTTATAACTAATCTTGAAATGTGTTGTTCATGACTAACCAACATATTTTGTAAAACCTCAGCACCATAGACCGTTTGTGAAGGCAGATCCCAGTGGATCCGCCTGTCCCACCTCATCCAGCCGTGGCACTAGGCCCCAGAACATTTGGGACCCAACCCAGATCTCCCTCATCTGCTGATCCTGCACCACCTTCAGGTGGAACCTCAGCAGGGGACGGGGCTCATCTCCCCCAGGAGTGGGCATGGACATGAGGCCGTCACCTGCAGGCAGGTCCAGGGTTTGGTGCACAGCACCCTTCAATCCAAGTTTGCAGAGCAGCTGTGCCATATTGAGGGACACCTGGCACACATCGAGGGTCAGGCCACCTTTCCTGTCCAGCCCCCTGCACAACCACCTTTGGGGAAATGAAGGTGTAGTGGTGACTGCCCATGGTTGGGGATCTCAGTCCCACTGGAACCATATGGGGCCCATGGGCTTCGGATTCCCAACCACCCTCCCCATCAAATGTGTTTACCCCATCATGTGTCATATACCAACCCTGCCTGCTGTCTTATCTGTGTTGTCTGTCTTCCTACCCAAACTACCTTCCCAGATGTACCTACAATCCTTTCCCATTATCCCACTCTCACCTTAAAAAAATAAAAGAGCATCTGTCCCAAAAAATATCGCCCCATATATAGCTGTCCATTTCACACACATGTCCACTGGACACATGCAATCTGGTCCAATTGGCTTGACAACACATTTCTGTTGTCCTTATCCCTCTCTCTGGTATTTGAGTGTCCAAATTTACCTCCAAATTCTGTAGAAATGCACAGCTGCTGCTGTATAAGAAATGGACAGCTATGTACATTCTCTAAACCCATCCTGCACACCCCTAGCTCTCTTTCATATTATTTATCCCACTGTGTGCTTCTTTTTCACCACTTTCCTATCACTATCACCCCTTTTTCTTTTCTTTTAAATAAATTAGTGCTGGTGTAAGCGTGAGTAAGCAGGAGTAAGCGAGTTTGCACGATGCTAAGTCAAACCAACACAGATTAAGCATCTGTATGTTTAATCGTGTGTTGGCATTGCTTAATATTGTGCAAACCCAAGTATACCCACTTACAACTGTTTAAAACTGCTTTAGTCACTTGGTTTTCATCATCCACTGTTCTGCCTAGCAAGAAAATACTCAGCCCTATCAAGTCACAAACCCAGGGCCCTGTACATCATAGTCAGAGCAATATACCATTACACCACTTGAGGTGTAAGGACTGCTGATGCTTTTTTAAACATATCATTCAGTAGAGTCATTCAGCAGTAGAGAAAAGATTTTGTAGAATCAGTCAGGTTTTGTATATATACATATACAGATGTATACATATGTATGGAGATGCATATATATGGAATAAATATATACATAATAGAAATAGAAGTATATGTAGAAAAAATGTATATATGTATGTATATATATATATATATATATATATATATATATATATATATATATATATATATATATGTATATATATGTATATATATATATATATATGTATATATATATATATATAAATATATATATATATATGTATATATATATATATATATATATATATATATATATATATATATATATATATATATATATATATATATATATATATATATATATGTATATACCATATATGTATGTATATATCACACTACTCTTGTACATATCCTATAGCACTCTTGCAGATTCCTCCACCACTCCAGACTTTCTCATACAATACCATGACTCCTCTCTCAGTATCCTGTCACATGCTTTCTCTAAGTCCACAAAGACACAAAGCAACTCCTTCCAACCTTGTCCATACTTCTAAATCAACACTCTCAGAGCAAACATAGACTCATAGGTTCATAAGTGTGCACTAGGCTAATGTCCCTGGAGCTTTTACTAGCCTAGCACATATGATTACCCTGGCATCATCAAAAAAAAAAAAAAAAAAAAAAGCCAGCAACTGGTGAACCGTTGAAAAGAGGTAGTTTAATAATAAACTACCAAAGCCACACAAAAGCTCATAACATACCGGTTTCGGCCCGGGTTTAAACCTGGCCTTCTTCAGTGTATTACAATAGAGCCAATCATAAAATGCTTTTATATAACCAAAAATGATATGATTGGTTAAACAAACAATAATGTGCTCATAAATATTCATCAGTATTGTATATCTTACAATTGTGTAGGACAACCTATATTGGATATTCAATAAACAAAATTACATATCAAAAATGACATGCTGTGCTTACATATTATGTTTATAAACATTCATTAAGCCCTGGATTAAATAATGCACCAAGTTTGGTGATCCATTTCTTTTCTTTTAAGTCCAGTTTTTTATGCCAGCCCCCTTTATTTGTTCTATCACCAATAATTTTATCAATAATTGTAAAGTGAAATTGTGCCTTGTTATGTATAAGTGTGTGTTTATATAGTGCATTAGATGTCTTTTTACATCTAATGTCACTAAGTGTTCCGACACCCGTAATCTAACCGGCCGAGAGGTTTGCCCAACGTAAAACGAGTGACAAGTACAACAAGCCATATATATTGCCCAATCGGTATTACAATTTGCAAAAAATTGAATATCAAAGACTTTATTACTATTTCTGCTAGTGAATTCTTTTGTTTTTACAATGGATTTACAATTAACACAGTGACCACAAGGAAAGCAGCCAATAAGTTTATCCCCCAAAATCGTTGTTTGATATACATTAGGTAAAGAAGATTCAAAATGATGTTTATAATGATTGAAATAACCCACCAGGTTCTTTCCTTTATGAAAGGAGAATAAACATTTGTTTGGAATGATTGTTCTAATTCTAGTGTCTGCTTCCAGTATGTTCCAATTATCCTGAATGATATTGATAAAGTTATTAGTATTTCTACCATATGTTGTTGTGAAACGCAATGTATTTGTCTTTGTAGATTTCTTCTTGTATGTCAATAGATTTGATCTATGTAAACCTGAGGCATAATTGCGAGCCATTGTAACATACCCTGAGCTGTAACCCCTATCAATAAATCTATTATACAAATCTTGAGCATGATGACCAAAACTGATATTGTCAGAACAATTCCGTCTGATTCTAATGAATTGTGATTTTGGAATGTTTTTGGCGATGTGTTTTGGATGAAAGCTGGAGGCGTGGAGAATGGTGTTATACTGGGGAAATTTTCTATAAATTTCAGTTTTTAAAGTATTGTCCAAATTCCTAGTTATCAAAACATCCAAAAAAGTTATGGATTTTTGATCATAGGTAATGGTAAATTGTATTCCCCATTTGTTATCATTCAAGTATTCCATAAATTCTTGAAGATATGAAACATCCGATCTCCACACCATCCAGCAGTCATCCAAATATCTACGCCAGATGTCAATATCAGGTAGAAAAAGATTATGAGTATCATCATAAATCATAATCTGTTCTATATAAGCCATAAATAGATCAGCATATATGGGGGCAAAAGATGCCCCCATTGCTGTACCTCTGATCTGTAAAAAACATTCCTGATTGTAGAAAAAAACAGTTTTGGTCAACACATGCTCAGTTAGATTTAACAAAAAAGTATTGAATCCTGGTGGATACATATTAGATTGATGTAGCCAAAATTCAATAGCATCCAATCCCGCCCAATGTGGAATATTGGTATATAATGAGCACACATCCAAAGTACAGAGCCACCAATCTGAATCTAACTGCATATCATTCACAATACCCAAAAATTGAGTAGTGTCCTGTATACGTGATCTGACAAATGTTAGCAAAGGTTTCAAATGCATAGTCAGAAATTCAGAAAGGGGCTCAGTTAATGATCCCATGCCCGACACAATGGGCCTACCGGGTGGATGTAAGAGATCTTTATGTATTTTCGGTAGAAAGTAAATATACTGTCTAGTGGGGTCAGAGATTGTTAAATGGTTGAACGTTTTTTTAGATATAATGCCATTATCAAAAGCAGAATGTAAAAAATCATCTATTTCTTTTTTAAACACTGGGGTGGGGTCCAGTGGCATTTTTGTGTAGTACCGAGCATCATCCAATTGTTTGTGTGCTTCAATATCATAATAACTCCAATCTAACACAACCACTGCCCCACCCTTATCCGCATTGATAATGACCAAATCCTTATTGCGTACTAGTTCTTCTAAACAAGATATATCCACATCAGTCATGTTATTAGAAATTGGTGAACAATGATTATATTGAAAATGTAACTCATTAAGAACACTGTAAAAATAAATTAACAGTAGGATGCATAGGGGGTGTAAATGATGAAGTATGATATTTGAAAGAATCAATTTGTGATTGTACAACATCTTCTTTATCCTGAAAAAATAATTTAAGATTAATGAGTCTGCAAAATGAAAATAAATCTTGTGTAAAGTTATCCTCAGACACAAAAAAACCCGGAATGAAAGATAGTCCTTTATTAAGTAATGATATTTGTTCAGCTGTAAGTTCAGTACTTGAAATATTGTATACATTATTTACTTGTTCGTCAGTATTTGCATCAAATTTTGTAGACTTGTAACTTTTCCTGTGCTTCCTACCACCCCTCCTCCCTCTATATTCCCTAAAGGGGATGTACAGTTTTTACGTTTGGGAGTTGGGGAATCCAAAGTGGACTGTGTCTCCGTGTCTGTCCCTGATGAGGTGTCATAATCAGTAGATTCAATATTACTACCACGTCCTTTCAGTATAGAGCGCGGACGTTTCCTTTTATGATTAAATGAATTTTTATTTTTATTATGCCCATCTTGGAATCTAACATGTCTAACATTTTTGAAAGGTTGCCCCTTCTCATAATCCAAAAGATCACGAGTAAATTTTTTAATTTTTCTTTCTTTCAAAATAGTATCATAACTTAGTAGTTCAGGAAAATAAGTTTCATTTTGGTAGTAGTTACATTCCTCAATGGATTTTAAGACGGGCCGAAACCGGTATGTTATGAGCTTTTGTGTGGCTTTGGTAGTTTATTATTAAACTACCTCTTTTCAACGGTTCACCAGTTGCTGGCTTTTTTCTTTTTGTTTGTGCATACTATGTAGCCGTGCAACTCCTTACGTGCAGGAGATTTCATTGGAGGTTTACCCTGGCATCATGCCACCTGACCTTAGTTCCCAGTGCCTTTGTTGAGTAGAGCCACTGGAGTGATCCCCGGGTGAATGTTCTATTTCCCATCCACTCATCAAGATTTCTCTTGAAGAGGGCCAGTAAGGTGCTCTGTTTGACATGTATGAGAAGTCTATCCCATAGCATGGGCAGTCTCTGGGTTATGAATCTGTCCCCTCCAGCATGTTCTGTTGATTGTGGTAATGAGGTTAAAGTCTCTGGAAAGTGTGGTGCAGAAGGACTGGGATTTCTTTAGATGTAGCATTTCTAACAGAGCTGGGTCAGACATGGCTTTGTAAGTCAAGCAGAGATCGCCTCTAAGTAGGTGATATGAGACAGAGAATAGTTGGAGTTTTTTGAGTCTGTCCATATAGGACAAGTGTTTAAGGCCTAGGATCCTCTTAGTGAGGTACGTTTGTGGCCTCTCCAGTTGTTGCAGGTGTCTAGTGAGGTACATGCCAAATGGGCATTGTACTTGATGACTGGCCTAATGAGAGAAGAGTAGAGGGAGACAATGACCTCTTTATTCCTGGATGAAAAGCCATTAGTAATGAGATGTGCCACATAGAAGGACTTTCTGACCACAGTGGCAATGTGGTGGTCAAAAGAAAGGTTGCTGTCAACCTGTGTTCCCAGATCTTTTATAATGCCTTCTGCATTCAGTGGACTACCATCGATGTGGTAATTCATGGGGACCAGGTTTTTCCCAAAGGGGATGATGACACATTTTTTGGCATTGAGCTTAAGGCCATGGTTCTGACACCATCATTGGTCTCAGTGAGGCCTTTCTGTAGGATGTCAACATCACTTGGGGAGTTAATAATAGCTCCCAGCTTGCAATTGTCTGCAAACTTTGTCAGCCAGAGTCCCTTCATGTTGGCCTGGACTTCAGAGAAGTAGATACCAAACAGGAAAGGAACCAGGACTGAACCCTGTGGCACACCACTCATGATTGGTCAGCAGTCTGACTTGGAGTCAGTTACTTTCACACTGTGGGTCCTATCTGTGAGCCACTTTGCAACCCACCTGGTGATATAGGGGTTGATGCCTAGCTTAGTGAGTTTTTTATGATTCCTGAGTGGCGAATGGTACCAAGACCTTGGCCAGATCAAGGTAGGCTGTATGAACCACCTTGTCTTCATCCATAGCTCTGGTGACTGACTCCAAGAAGATGACCAAGTTGAGCAGGCATGGTCTACCTTTCACAAAACCAAACTGTGTGGGATCCAGAATTTGGAGATTCTCTATATCCTTATTTATTAGGTCCATGATGATGCATTCCATAACTTTGTATATCAGACTCATCAGGCTAATGGGGTGATAGTTCTCAGGGTCTGTAGTCACTTCTCTTTTGTGGAGAGGGATGACTGTAGCAGTGCACCATTTGGTAAAAACAAAGCCTGAGGTGAGGCTGTGATTGAACAAGGCACACAGGTGAGGTACTAGTTAACTCTGTAGTTCATGTAGAACACAGCCAGGGATATTGTCAGGTCCCATAGAAGCCATACTCTTGGCCTTGAACAGTGCTATTTTAACCTGTGCAGCAGTAATACTGGGTGCCTGGCAAGTTACTGGTATTGTGATTGGTCCTTTGGGGTGGAGAGGGGTAATGTTGGCACTGAATCTGTCAGCCAGTATATTGGCAATATCTGTTAGCTCAGTATAGGAGGTACCATTGTGCAGTAGCTCAGAGTAAATTTGGGTATTTCTATGGAGATTCTCTACATAACTATAGAAGGTCTTGTGGTTGTCTTTACTATCTGCTGCAATTCTGTTTTCATAGCTAGCTTTAGAGGATTTGATGAGGGATCTCAACTTTTTGATGAGGCTGATAAGGGAGTTTTTCTAGTCTTGTGACTTCACCTTATTCTGCATCAGTTTCCTCCTTCTGCTGTAGAGTTTGTTTATGGCAGGGGACCAACAGATTAGCTTCATTTTTTGGAGGAGAGCATCTTGGTTCTACTGGATATGGTGAGATCCATGCATTTTTGAACATGTTCGTACAAGTGCATAGGTGTATATTTTGGCGGTCATGCAACTATTCTCCATTTGCATGGGTGCTGTGAAGTTAGCCATCTCTGTTTTTAAAAGCTCAGAGTTAGCTTTGGAGAAGTTTTTCATGGTGGTTACCTTTGCGGGAGGGGGAGGGTTGTGGATTTCCAAGATGATTAGTTTGTGGTCTGATCTAACCAGGAAGGAGCTGACTACTGGTGTAGAGCAATGGTTGCCCATGTTAGTAATGACCAGGTCAAGGATGTTGCTACCTCTAGTGGGGGTAAGAATAAGCTGGTCCAGGGAATTGGAATTAATGAATTCCAGGAAACGTTGGGGAAGTGTATTGGTACATGAATAGTTTTCCCAGTTAATGGAGGGGTAGTTGAAGTTACCTAGTATGAGAGTGTTAAGCTGGACCCTAACATTCTCCAGGGTGCTTAAGAATGTAGAATGTAAGTTTTGGGACATGGCTGGGGACCTATAGCTAGCTACATCCTGAATTGCTGTCTTACCCAATGTTAGCTGCACCTTAAGTATCTCTGATGCATTATGTTAGGCTACCAGTCTGGAGGTGTGCATGTCCTTTATGAATATGGAAACACCACTGCCTTTGGACCTTCGGTCCAGGTTCTGGGGCTGAAAGGTGTGGAATGAGTTATATCCTGATAGTGCATGGGTGCTTTCTGCTTCCTTGAACCAGGCCTCTGTTACAGCACAAATGTCGATGTTCTCCATTTTAAGGAGTGCTTCAAGTGAGTGCATTTTCAGATTTAGACTTCTAGCATTGAGCAGCATGACCCTCAGATTTCATTTGTTTGTAGCTGTTACGGTGGTAGTTTGGTCTTTGGAACACCACCTAAAAAAAGCACTATAGGGGTGGCAAGAGCTTTGACGAGTATCCAGAAGCCCAGGGGTAGCAGATGCAGGCCATCTCTGGCAAAGCATTGAGGTCTGTCAACCATGTCATCCCAGGCAGACAGATGCTGGATCCCCTTAGAATGACTCCAGAAACATAGCCAATTGTTGAAAGCAATCATTTTCTGCTTGTACTGTGGTATCATTCTGGGTGATGGTAGAATGCTCCTCAGGGCTAGGGTCATACCCATCTGGGCTAAATAATCCTAGAGCTCCTCCATGTCTCTTTTCATATAGTCCAGGGAGGTTCATCTCGGTTCATTCACACCCACATATACAATGACAGAGTTATATTTGTACCTGTTGTTGAGGGACCTGAGTGCATGCATTATGTGGCAGATCCTGGAACATGACAGGCAGCTAACTGTTACTTTCTCCTTATTCAACCTAGTGAGTGGGACATCAGTGTGCCCCACTATCAAGTCACCTATGACTAGTATGTTGGGCATGCTGTTTTGCCTTAGGAGCTTTGGTTGAGTGGGCCACTGTTTAGGAGAGTTATGTGTCTTGTAATTAGTGCTGTGTTGTGGTGGTCGAGTACATTTCTGCCTTGGAGATATCTGGTGTTTGGGTAGATTTCTTTTTGAGAGCCTCCATGAAGGTGGGTGTGTGGTTTGTGTTTTTATGTGAAGACAGTGCTGGTGTGTATTCTGGAGGGCTATGTGTTCCATGTGGTGTGGTGCAAGCGTTGACCTTCTCCTCTTGACCAGCTATTTCAGTCGTGGCTGGAGAGTGCGTGGCTTCCAGTTTGGATATATAAGTGCATCTCTCACAAGTCTGAGTATTGGGAGGTAAGAGAAGTGGGTTGTCAGTGTACATGAAGCATTTGCTACATTGCCTCAGGATGCCCAAGCTCACCAGGTTAATAGGAAAAAGCACAGGGAACTGACTTTTAGACATGCCTGGAAGGGTGGACATTATTAATAAGTACCGGAGCTATTTCCTTTTAGAATGTTTAGTGGTGTTAGCACTTCTGTTTGCTACAATAATTGCTACAAGAAGTCTGGTAAAGTGTTAGACTAATAAGCTATTAAAAGTGCAGGAGAGGAGACAACTAACCGATCTAAGGGAAAATTTGAAGAGAAGGCTTTTTGGCACCACTCAGAAGCTTTCAAACAATTCTGGATACAGCAAATCTGTATCTGGACTAGACAAGTTACAGGAAAGGTGGGAAACAAGTGCAAACATGGGCATTTAAACCAGAAAGTTGAAAGAGATGGGAAAACTGCCCAAATGGCTAATAAACTACAATTTCTGGGCAAGAAACCTCTCCTCTTGTTGTGGATAGGCTACCTTGTGCTTACCACTCCCATTGATAAGCTAGAAGGTTTCCATCCAACAAAGAAAGGCTTGGGGGCTCAGAAGCTTACAAACAGTCCTGGATACAGCAAATCTGTATCTGGACTAGACTATTTACAGGAAAGGTGGGAAAGAAGTGCAAATGTGGGATGTGGTAAACATCATATCTGCACTGCTCTTTCCTAGGATGAAATCATACTGCTGATCATTTATCCTCATCTCCCTTCTTAACCTAGCTTCCACTACTCTTCCCTATAACTTCATACTGTAACTAATCAATGTTTTCCCTCTGTAGTTACAGCTCTGCATATCACCCTTATTCTTATAATCGGTACCCAAACACGTTTTCTTCACTCCTCACGCATCCTCTCACTTTCCAAGATTACATTAAACAATCAGGTTAAAAAGAACACTGCCATTTCAACTAAACACCTCCATGCTTCCACAGGTATGTCATCTGGACCAACAGTCTTTCCATTCTTAATCTTCTTCATAGGTATCCTTACTTCCTCCTTTCTAATCCATTGCACTTCCTGATTCACCATACCCACATCATCCAACCTACTCTCTCTCATTATCTTCATTCAACAGCCCCCTCAAAGTACTCTTTCCATCCGCTCAATACACTCTCCTCGCTTGTGAGTATGTTTCCCTCATTATCCTTTATCACCCTTATCTGCTGCACATCCTTCCTAGCTCGGTCCCTCTGTTGAGCCAATTGGTACAGGTCCTATTCTCCATCCTTAATGTCCAACCTTTCATACAACCCTTCATACACCTCATCCTTAGCCTTTTCCAGCTCTCTCTTTGCCATGCTCCTCATCTCCTTATACTCCTGTCTACTTTCTTCATCTCTCTGACAATCCCACTTCTTCTTCACCAACCTCTTTCTCTGTATACTCCCCTGTACTTCTTCATTCCACCACCACGTCCCCTTGTCCTCCTTCCTCTGTCCAGATGTCACACCAAGCACCTTTCTAGTCATCTCCCTTACTAGCTGTGCTGTAGCTACCCAGATATTTGGTAACTCTTCACTGCCTCCCACTGCCTGTCTTAACTCTTCCCTGAACTCAACCTTGCAATCACCCTTTTTCAGTCTCCACCATTTGATCCTGGGTGCTGGTGTCACACTCCTCCTCCTCTTCTTGATCACCAATATCATCCCACAGACCAACATTCCATGCTCCCTAACTACACTTTCCCCTGTCACCAATTTACAGTCTCCAATCCCCTTCAAACAGCCCCTCCTGCATAGGAGCTAATCCGCTTGTGTGCATCTTCCTCCACTCTTGTATGTCACTATATGCTCCTCTCTCTTGTTAAAATATGTATTCACCACAGCCATTTCCATCCTTTTTGCAAACTCCACCACCATCTCACCTTCTGCGTTCCTTTGCTTAACACCATACCTACCCATCACTTATGCATCCCCTCTGTTCCTTTCACCAACATGCCCATTGAAATCTGCTCCAATCACCACTCTCTCACCCTTGGGTACAGTCATCACCACTTCATCCAACTCACTCCAAAATGGTTCTGTCTCATCCATCGCACACACAACTAGCGAAGCATATGCAGTAACAACAGTCATCATTGCACCATCAATTCATCAATTTCCAGCTTCATTAACATCACTCTATCCGACACTCTTTTCACCTCTAAAAACACACTTGCCATACTGTTCCTTCAGGATAACCCCTACACCATTTCTCCTCCCATCCACACCATGACAGAACTATTTGGACCAGACTCCAATACACCTAGCCTTATGCCCCTTCCATCTGGTCTCTTGCACACACAATATATCAGCCTTCCTTCTGATAGCTCTGCCCCCATACAAGTCATACTGCCACCATTAATAGTTCCTACCCTCACTAACACACTTCTAGCCTTTCTCCTCTCTTCCTGCCATATGAACATCGGACATCCTCCAGGATATGTCTGCGAATGCAAAGGCTACTGTGCAATCAAATGACTTAGTGTGTTACAGCAATATTTAGAAAGTGTCACTAATTTTGGCCCATCACCTCCCATGTAAGTGTGGTGTCATCCAGATGTCCTGCTCTAATAGGTTGACAGAAATGACTGAGCAGCAAGAGTGTAAATACAGTGTGCCATACTGACATAGAAGAGAAATGTATATCAAGTATTACCTGTGCAATGCACATCTATGTATGAGTAGATATACCTGGCTGCCTCATAACAACAGAAATGAGATGCAAAATGTCAGGTAAATAAGCTGTACATGTTGTACATGTGTGCAATCTCAGTTTCTGTGCCTCCAACAGTGTTAGATTTCTACAGCTACTGGTTTTTGCATTGCTCTGACACCGACATGGGTACTAGAATAAGCACGGTTATCAGGTTGAAATTTCAGAGGTGTCCAGCTGTGTTATGACCTTGTGTCCATGCCTGCTACAAACAGCCATATGACCACTGACATAAGTATATGGACTCAACAATACTTTACCTGTAATACCTGTCTCCACCAAAGTAGAGTAATCTCCTTTGCTGGACAGTAGCAATACACAAACCACATAATTAGTCACTATATTGGCTATACAGGTCAGAGTTGGTGCAGGCACCAACTTGGCAGTGAGTCAGCCTTTGTCTGAATGAGCATATAAGGTCACAGCTGGATTACTGTAAGGCTAGCTATGAGTACACATTGGACACATTCACCAAGGGCAATTACAAGGCCATCTTCATGTATGTCTTCAATCTCAGAGGCAACAACCCAGACCACCCTGTAATGGTGGTCAATCACACCACATACACACACACCATAGCTATAGCCAACCTGCTACAGACAGGTTTAGGGCAAACATCACACCCCTGGCTCACCATCAGTGTAGGTGGATATGCACAGCACTCGCACCCCTCCCCTCATCATCAGGGAAAAAGTGCATACTGCCTAATCAAAGTCAACAAAAGCAAGTCTCCATGGGACCTGAGAACATTCCTGTCTGCATCCTTCATGAACTCACGCATATGCTTCCAGCTCCATTACACACTGTATGCAAGCAAAGCCTGAGCACCATTGACAACCCATCTGCAAGGAAGATGGTCACTGTCATCCCTCTACACAAACATGAATGATGAATGGTGGTTTATGCAATGTACTGGCCCTCATTAGAGGGAACATGACACATCAGGACCAAGGGTGCAATGCAGGCTCATAATGTACTGATAGATGACAGGGGTATGCTGTGGTTGCAAGTGGTGGCTAATGATAGGCAATATTGATGTGCTGGCTCTGTAAATAACTCTGGGTAATGTCTGAGGTCATGTGATGTGTTTTCTTGTTTATGTCTTCCAGGTGGTATGTAGCGTCAGCCAGCATACACTACAGAGGAGACTGCAGCTATTACTGAAACAATAATACAGCACCGTGCGTTGGTGTTTGGCCAGAGCCGACAAAATCTGCTGGAGCGGACTGCTCTGTGGGATGATATTGTCCAGAGAGTGAACAACTTGGCCACCATGGCCACACATACGATCAAGTCAGGTATCGGGCAACTGACCTGATACGTCATGCCCGGCAAAGGGCTGCTGCCATGGCCAAGTACTGTACTGCTATGAGTGAGGGTCCAGCTACACACGCCCTATTTACAGCAACAGAGGAGGTCCTTGCCAACCTTGTGGAAGGCTCCACACAACACCCAACACATGAAACACCAGTTGAGGAGGTGGGTGGCACCCAGGCAACAGGCGAGGAGCATCCAGGTAAGGCCACAGTGCACATCAATTTATTCATGTAGCAGTCATACTGTCTTCAATAGAGTATCTAGATGTATATGTCAGTTGAAACTGCATTTGTGGGTGGGGTTTAGTAATGCACACAAATGCACATCTATGGGGAGGGACAGCAAATTGTGTACTATCATAGCTTGTACTGTACCTGTGCAGACACATAGCATTCATCTTGCATCAGTGCCAAATGTGAGTCTGCTGACAAGACCTCTCCCCCACAACTACATAGGTACCTCTTATCTGCATGTGGGACAGCACCCTGAAGCTGGTGAGTACAGGATTTTCCTGTTGTGGCTCACCAGTACCCCATGCATGTTAAGGTCATGCATGTGACCATGCACACAACTGTTATTCTCCGCTATTTTGCAATATCTACATGTTCACTTGCTGTGGGGTTAACTGCACTGCATCATAGTGGCTATCACAGGGGCCTATTTGCAGGAGATGTCACATATCTGTTGCATACCTCACAACCTGTCATTACAAGAAATCTCAACAAAGACTAACAAAATGGAGGGATCAAGGCCCAAAACTAGGGACATATTTTATAAATTAGTGTTATACAGTGCATATAAATGGTGTGTGCACACCTGTTAGAATACCAGGTATTTGTGAAATACAAAAATGAGAGCATAATAACACATCCGAACCCTTCCAACATTTCATGTGACCTATAACCTGTACAATTCAATTGTAAAATAAACAAATTTGTTCGGGGAACAATTATGATGTTTAAAAACTTACAAGAAGCTAGATGCATTTGTGTGCGCAGGCTGAAGCTAATACTGCTTTAAAGCACCTTTCAACATTATTACAGCATTACAACGTCTTGAGTACACACCTGCCATCAATTACAGAGATTCTTTGATTAACAGCAAATAATGGTCAGCTGTCCTACCAGGATTATTATAAATGTACTTAGTTGCCTGCTACAGCAACAGCCATAGTTTACATACAGCTTACAAAGCAGCAAAGGGATCCAATTTGTGAAAGTTTCAGCCCAGAGAAGAGTACACACACATTTCCACAACATTGCATATACCATGGAACATAATGAAGACAGTCATTAAATTGTGGTGGAAATATGGAACAATAGTGACATTGCAAAGAACTGGACATCCCTCCAAATGTGTAGAAAAGACAAAACCCAAACTGGTCGGGGAGGCTGCCAGGAGACCTACAGCAACACTACAGGAGTTGCAGGAATCACTGGCAAGTACTGAGTGTGTACTACATGTGACAACAATCTCCCATATTCTCCATGTCTGGCCTATGGGGTAGGTTTGGAAGATGGAATCCTTTTCACACACAGAACAACATCCAGGTCTGGTGAATTTCTCAATTAAAATACATCGGGTCCCCCAATACATGTGGGGAAATGTGCTATGGTGCAATGAGACCAAGGTTGCACCTTTTGGCCATAATAGCAAAAGGTTTGTTTGGCACAAGAACAACACTGTGATTACCAAAAGAACGCCATTCCCATGGTGAAGCATGGTGATGACAGTGACCTGCTTTGGGGTTGCTGTTCATAAACTGGAAGTGGGCCTGTAGCTAAGGTGGAGGGGATTAGGAACAGTTCACAATACCAGTACCTTTTACATCTTTCCAAACAACACTGACCCATATCATACATCAAAATCCATAAAAGAATGTCTTCACAAGAAGACAATCAATGTTTTGGAATGGTCCAGCCACAGTTCACACATACATCCAATAGAGAATATGTGGGTTGCCCTGGAGAGGCCTGTGCAGAAGTGATGCCTTTGCAATCTAACAGAGTCAGAGAGCTTCTGCAAGAGAGATTGTACAAATATTGCTAAATCGAGATGTGCCATGCAGATACACACCTTCCCAACAGGACTGGCTGCTGTTATGAAATCAAAAGGTGCTTTAACTAAGTATTAGTTTAAGGGGTGTGCACAGTCATGCAACCAGTCTATTGTACGTATTTCAACTTCTACATGTTACCTCTAACCAATGTGTTTGCTCTTTAATTGGATTGCACAGGTTATGGGTCACATTAAAGGTTGGAAATGTTATCATATGATTTCTTTGGTCTCATGTTATATATCAGACAAACCTGGCATGGTAACAGGTGTGTCTACACTTATAATATCCACTGTAAGCTTAGAAGGTTGTTAGTGTAACCTGTTCTGTTGTAACATACATATAGTTCAGGTTTTGAAGTGTGAAACTCAAAATATGTCATTAAATAGTGACAGCAGTCCTCATATCAGCCCAGTAATGTGTCAGACAAATCAGTTGGCTATTGTGAGGTCTGTGTAATGCCTGTCTGCCACCTCACCTATATGTGCATTTGTGCATGTGCGTGCACGTGTGTGCATGTGTGCATGTGTGTGTGTGTGTGTGTGTGTGTGTGTGTGCATGTGTAGCAGCAAATGGTATAGTGCAGATATTAATTTACCTATGTCATCTTTCCCCCCACAGGTGGTCATGGTGGTCACGGTACCTCCTGCTCAGTATCTGATGGCAGTGTCTCTGCAGACTCTGGCAATGATGATGGTCATATTCAGACACAGGTGGTGTTGTCAGGGGTTGAATCTGTGCCATCAGTTGGCATCTCATAGTCATCTACAATGTCCCCGCACACAGTCACAATGCCCACACATGCCACGTCTCCAAGCAGCCACAGATGATGGATAGTTGGCAGGTTGTGGCATGGAACAGGTTAGTGTGGTGACTATGGCAGGTGTGAGTGTAGATAATGGCCATAGCCAGAGTGCAGGTGAGGTCCCACACAGGCGGATGGATAGGGATGCTCACAGGAAGATTGCTGCTCATCAAGCCGCTGTCACAAGTGCCACAGCAGGTGTCACCAGACGCATGTTTCAGGCTGTCATGGATGCACAGACATGTAGTGAATGCAACACCAGACAAATAATCAAGCTGATGGATGCAACTCTTCCTGATTCACATGGTGGCATACATGACCTTGTTGAGGCCACATGTCAAAATACTGAGGGCATGAATAGACGGTGGGGTGAGACCTTGGCAATCCTCAACCATGGCATGTCTGTGCTATAGCGTGTGGTTGGTGATAGGCATTGGCCACGTGGATGTAGGTCAGCACCAACAACAGCTGAGAGTCTATGACTCCCACAGTGGCAGTGACACCAGCACTACCAAAGGGCGGTTGCTGTCCACATCACAACAGAGTAGGCCATGGGCACATGGTCCTGGCTGGTCCCATCAGGGACACGGATCCAGCAGACAGCAGTCACCATCAGGAAGTATTACTGCATCTGGTCTTGGGCCTGCTGGTTCCAGTGAGACTCCTGGGACTTCCAGTTTATGTGTCCATGGCTGAAGATGGTGAACTGGACACCCTGCCATATACATTCAACAGATGTCCAACATACCCCTGTGTAGGGCAGCCACATGGCATGACTGTATGCATAGATACACACACACATCTGTATCATAGGCAGGTCACCTCCAGACACACACAGCACCTCTGCAAAGCCCATTTATAGGTTACCTCCTCCAAACACACACACACATAGATGTCAATGGTATGGCCCCAGCCTAGGACTATGGCAAACCCACATGACACCCTGTGCATATGATGATACCTGTACCACATCCCTGTCATCCATACCATCAATCCAGGGACAGGCTAATATGGGTCTGATGCACAGGGTGAATATAGTACAGTGTAGCTATGTAATACTGTGTAAGGTGCTCTCTGCTTGCAGTTGTTATGGGCACACATAAAGGTGTATGTACCTTATTAGCCATGATGCATTATTGCTGGTTAGTACCACTGACTGAATGTAGTCTGACATGCTGTATTCTGTTTGTGTTCCAGATGTCTGTGTGTCTGCAGACTGTGGCCCTGTTGACATTACCAACATGGAGTATGGCAAAATGGAAATACACCGACTGTTTCATAGCCAAGGTACACCTTTATATGTATCTTTATCAGGTGTGTATGCATACAACATTGTGTGATGGACAGTGTCAGACAGTGTGACCTGGCTTACATACCCCTTGTCACAGACAGGTAGCCTTTAGACATGTCACCTCCATGTTGTGTAGTACCACAGGCTCATACATATGGAACAGGTTACTGGAGTACTGTCAGTGGGTCCCCCACCAGCTTAGCCATTAGACTGACTGCAACAGATTCATGTGTCAGCACCTGTTGCCCCTGTCATTTCTTTCCCATACACAGAACCATGATGCAGTTGGTGAGGGCATGCATGGTACTGTGTATGACAGGTTTGTGGTATGTATTCCTGAGTTCACAGGGTGGAACAGGAAGACAAAATGGTATATCCTTTACATACACACAGTAAAGACTTTCACAGGGGATGTGCATACAGTAACACAAATACAGTTGGCAATGGACAGATTCATAAACCTACATATCCACTTTAATGTACTATAGTGTTACATACACATGATATGCCCCACATAGATTATATGCATGGGACATAACCCACTACCTCTTACATCACGTAATGTTGTGAATGCCTTCATGGATGGTGAGATAACCCACCAGAAATAGTAACAGGAGTCATCTATTGCTCCTACAAGCCTGGACAAGTGATAGGGTAATATATGTTATATCCACATGATGTTTCAGTCGGGTATGATGTCTGATGTTGGCATGGTTGTCAGTACAGTAACTGTTACCTATTTGGCAACAATATCAGATACATGGCCATTCTTTGAGGACACAGACCACAAAAGTTTTGCAAACATCCCAATATTCCATAGACATATGTACAGATGACTGGAATGGCCTTTACAATGGTTTAACATGCTGCATGTAGGCAGATGCCATTAAAACGCTATATAAAGTAATGCCATCAGGAGTGGTAAACAGGTGTGGATGGTACACACATCAAAATGGTATAACCCACACAGGATAAGTTTCTCACCCAAACAAAGACAAACAGACACACACACAGACACACACACACACACACACACACACACACATACACACACACACACACACACACACACACACACACACACACATACACACACACACACACACACACTTGCCAGTATTGAGATTAGAATCCCTACCTATCTAGTTATTTCTGCTATAGTGTTACCCAGTTATCAGATGCACCACACAGCTTATAAGAATTCACTTTGTCCAGGGTACTTCTCAGGTGAATGACATCAGCAGGCCTTGTAAAAGTAGGGTGATGGGAAGTGTACAGGGTGGTGCACAACTCAAAATGGTATAACACACACATGATATGATTCTCAACCCAAACACACACAGTTGCCAGTATGGAGATTAGATCCCCTTCCTATCTAGTTATGTCTACTATAGTATTACACAGTTATCAGATGTGCTACGGAGCTTATATGAATTCAATTTCTCCCAAGGTACTTCTAAGGTGAATGACATCAGCAGGCCTTGTAAAGTAGGCTGATGGGAAGTGTACAGGGTGATACACAATTCAAAATGGTATACCATACCCCGATATGATTCTCAACCCAAAACCACACACACACACACACACACACACACACACACACACACACACACACACACACACACACACACACACACACACACACAGTTGCCAGTATTGAGATTAGAACTCCTACCTATCCAGTTATTTCCAATATAATGTTACGCAGTTATCAGACTCTCCATGGAGCTTATATGATTTCAACTCATCCCAAGGTACTTCTAAGGTGAATGACATCAGCAGGCCTTGTAAAGTAGGGTGATGGGAAGTGTACAGGGTGGTACACAACTCAAAATGGCACAATCTACACGTGATATGATTCACACACACACTTACCAGTATTGAAATTAGAATCCCTGCCTACCTAGTGATTTGTACTATAGTGTTACTCAGTTATCGCATGTGCTACGGAGCTTACTGGGCTGACAACTGGCCAAAGGTGCTGATAAGGTGAGTGACATCAACAGGCCTGATAAAGTGGGGACTGGAAAGTGTTGTGGGTGGGAATGGCCTAAAACTATTTCATCTACAAACATACACTCCCTCACACAAAAGTATCACATACACAGTTGCCAGTATTGAGATTAGAACCCCTACCTATTTAGTTATTTGTACTATAGTATTACGCAGTTATCGCATGAGCTACAGAGCCTATCGGGGTGATAGGTGTCCAATGGTACTACTAAAGTGAATGACAGAAGAAGATCTTGTGAAGTAGGGCAATGTGAAGTGTACTGAGTGGGAACAGTCTCCTAATAGTATGAACAATGCACACACACACACACACACACACACACACACACACACACACACACACACACACACACACACACACACACACACACACTGTATTGTGTCATTACCTAGTGCTAGACATCCTCAGATTATCACAGTGTTTTATCAGATGAATACTAGTTGTATGATGCATAGAGCAATATTATGAGGGCAGGCATGTACATTCTTGCCCAACAAGGCCATTTATGAGGTGCAGCTACAGCCAGCTGAGTGATGACCCTCTGTATAAACAGTAAAGCAACCTGGTGATATACTGGCTGGGGATCCCCTGCTTGTGTAATATCTTTATAACCTGAAATGTCATATCCTTGTGTGGCCATACCTGTCACCTGTACATTTATTGTCAGGTTGTCCAGGTGTTTGGCTAGAGGTTTCATCCTGTCTACATACACTTGTGTTTTTATGGCAAGTTAGTTACATATAATTGAAGAGTGATGTTACAAAATAATGACAGACATTATTGTTTCAGACTACATAACCTTTGGACAATTCCCGCTACTGCAAACCTCTCACCCTACCAACTATCTCAGTATGTAAGGGCAATATTTACAACACATGCATATCATTGTGCCTTTGTTCCACTTTTATTTCTGCTCTTGTACAGACATCTTGCTGTCAGAGGTTGGGAGTTATGGGTGTGGGTACAGAGTGCATTCGACTGTGAGGCATGTCCATTATATGTAAAACCAAACATAAGAAAAAAGGATTATTGAGAATAACCACTGGCAACAGTACCAAAAAAACACTTATATTCACAAAAGCCTTAACACCTCAGCTACACATCCTTCAAGATATCCATTATATGTGTAGTATATTCCACATAGCACTGTGACTTCCAGGTATGTCAGTGGCAGAGCAGTGTGTGTCACTGACATGCGTAACAGTTGGCACTGTAGTTATCTGGACATGGGCCTGTCAAAGACAGCACTCTACCTACAGCACTCCAAGATGACTGCCAGGAGAATGTGCTGGCCAGATCCTGACAGTATTAACCACACATGCACATAGCTCATTGACCCTTGCATATTTGGACAGGCAACATGTTTTCATGTGTATTGGCACAGCCCTGCCAATGTGTGCTATGCTGCTATTTCCATGCAAACATACATGTTACTGCATTTCTGTGGGTATATGGGGGGCACACCTGTCAACTGTACACATTTGCACAGACTGTGCTGATAGTTGCTTAACATTTTTGTTCCATCTACCGTACTTTTGTGTTCTGTCTTGGGGACTAGAGGCATATCAGTAAAGAGCAGAGGTCAGATTGTAATGGAATACATTTGAGTTTCAGACTTCTTACCTTTCACAGCCTTACTGCAACTGTGAGTCCTACTGTGCTCTCACCGTGTGAGTCTGTAGTAGGGTAATTCAACATTGCCACCATGTGTGTGCCTTTACCAGACATTTCTCTCTGGTTTCCTACAGCTGACTTGCTGTGTGGGTGTGTGGGGTGGTTATGGGACCCCACACTGACATCCATGCCTGTGACATATGACCTCCCAGTTAGTTGTCCCAACACATATACTGCAGTGGATTTTGCCACCATGGGTACTACTGCATAGTGTGTGGAGGCCAGCTTTGGCCAGACATTTCCTGGTGTCCCACATAACTGTCAGTTGTACACTGCTAAGCCAGTAGGCCACCCCATTCACTTACATGTATGCAGCATTACCATAGATATGCTAGCAAAACATACTAATCCATTCATTTATTGTTAAGAAGACTGACTTACCTTGTGCCTGTAGCAGTTGTGAGGATGGTGCTTGAGGCCCACCTATGTTGAATGCACACAGTACACTGCCTATACATGGTAAGTCATAGGTAATGGGATGTGTGTCATCCATTTTACTATGTGTGCAAGTCAGAGAGAGAGAGATGTCAGTCCCTGGGGTCCCTACAGTGTCAGTGTGTGCACTATGTGTTGCCTCTTTACCAAGGCCTGAGCATACTGGGTACGCCTCCATCTGCCTACAGGAGCAGTCTCAGGGGCCTCCTCCTCTGAGTCCCTCTGTGCCTGTGGGGACCTTGGCAGTGGTGGTGGGCTGTGTGGCCCTTTCCCGTGCTGTTCCTACTGCAGCTGCTTTCGCAGGATCATATTGTGTAGCATGGCACATACTATGAAACTGTGGGCACATGTGGCTGGAGAGTACTGCAAGGCTCCACCAGATATGTCAAGGCAGTGGAACCGTGACTTGAGCATCTCAAACATACACTCTATAATGATCCTGGTATGTGTGTGTGCCTCATTATGGTGTTCTTGTGTGGGTGTGTGGGCATTTCTGATGTGTGGCATTATCCATGGCTCCAGTGCATAGCCAGCATCCCCCACCAGATGGCCATATGGGATGCCCACACTGGTAACTGCCTGGTACAGCTGTGATGAATGCCAGATGTGGGAGTTGTGATAGCTTCCAGGGCTGCCAGCACACCTGTTTAGCTAATGTAAATATGAAGAAATGGCCCTCCCTGGACGCGAACATTTTCTTCATTTCATGGAATAAGCCAATACAGCCTCAGACACACCACCTTGCTTAGTTGTGCTTAGCTAAGCTTATCTGTGCGGCATAGGGTCCAATGTGCTTACACCATGCATAACACACCCCCTTTTCATGTCTGTTGATCCTCCTACTTACGCAATAGTGATATAGCACCTACACGGTTAGGTGCAGTTTGGCATTTAGAAAATGTTTGTGATTCAATACATTTCCCCTCATTTGCATACCCTTAGTCCACAGTTACTGCACTACACCAGAGCCTTTCCCCTTGACAACTACTGTTCCCTGGTATAGTTTTGATTTTGCATGCCATAGACTATAATGGCAAAATGCAGACTTCTCTTAAAATTGAGTTTACATTTTTTTTTTTTATTTTCTGCACAATCCCGTTTGCGCGCCACTGCCCTATACTTAAACAGCCAAGATCAGACAAAAAAAAACTTTCAGTTTTATAAAAATGAAGCACTTTTCCACACCAATGGCCATATATTTGGCCATTGGCATGCCTAAAGATTATAATACATGCTTTTTTTTTGAGTTGTCATGCCTCATTTTCATTTTTGCAGAAATGTATTCAGCTAGTAGCCAAATACATTTCTGCAACAAACACTATTCTTGCACAGACACCTGCATGCTTGCTGAATCACTAATTCATCTCATTTGCATGGTTTTCACCAGCAAATGAGGTAATTAGCATTATGCAGTGGTGTCCATGCAGGAATAGTGTAGGCAGGGTCGTGCACATCAAAACAGTAGCTTACTGGATTACCCGGAGGCCATATTCCATGCAGGAGTGGCTACACTGTTCCTGCAAGGAGAAATTAGTTTATTGAATAGGGAGCCTGAGTATGGAGGTGGCGGTTATTGTGATGTTGACTTGTGAATAACACTCACAACTTAATATAGTCTACTAGAAAGTTATAGGAATTCTATTTAGACTGCATTTAGTCATATAGCCCTTTTGTTTTGATGCAGTCAATTAATTTATCTGTCTTGTTGAAAATGGATTAATTAAACCATAATTCTCACCCTTCTTATTCAGCAGCTCATTCTTTTTTCATTTTAGATAGCTTTATTTTTCATAGGGTCATAGGAGGTTAATAGGCTAATGGCCCTAGAGCCCCTATAAGCCTAGCCATTTTTATCCTGAGTTGCTCAATTGTAGGTGGTTAGGTTAATAAAGTTTGAAGAGGTAAGGGTGTATGGTAGTTAATACCAACTTCCTCTGCCCAGGTGGGACATGGGCATCACCCCAGGAGTGAATTTGCGGTCACCCATCCATTTATTTAGGCTGAGTTTAAAGAGGGTCAGGAAGGGGCACTGTTTCATGTGAATTGGAAGCTTGACCAGAGAAGTTGCTGTCTCTGGGAGATGTATCATTATTTATTTGGTTATTTAGTCACTTATTTTTGTTTAGGGATGCGGACTGCACCATAAAACTACATTTCAATCATAACTCAAAAATAATGTGCATAAGAAACAGTGCATAAGGCATAATATATTGTGATACGGTTTACCCTTATGCTTTTGAGTATTATGTGCTCAAAATGCATAACTGTATAATGAACTTCATGTGAGCCTGAATGTCAGCAGGTGAGATAGTCATCTGCCCTATTCACATATCAAATATCAAACATTTCTTTATGCTATGAAACCAGGAAATGAGTGCTAACATGGATCTTGCTCGAGTAGACTGGGCTCCTCTATCATCAGTTTCAAAATCCAAAATTTCAGTGTATAATACTCGGCAATAGGTTCATATGTTAATAGGTGAGTACAAGGCAATCAGTCTTCAGGCCATTACAAGCCTAGTAAAAAAAAAATATTCAAAAGTTACTTGTAGCTTCAAGGAGAGTGAGACAAGATAGCCCAATGAAGAATTTGAGGCCACCATCCAATTATCTAGGTTGACCATGAAGGTGGCAAGGCTGCTACTGTGCTTCACATATAGTGGATGTTTGTTCCAGAACTGAGAAATACATTCAGATATTAATCCATCACACTAACAGGTTGTATTTATTTGCTGATGAAGGTATAGTTTCTTTATTTATTTATCTTTGTTTAGCAGGAAGTTGAACTGGCATAAAACCCTTTTTCAGCAGAGGCCTAGGAAGAAAAACTCTGCATTTAACAATGGTTTTAACTTGTACATAAAATACAGTTATATAATACCAGAAGAACTACAAATTATTGAGTATCTGCAGTACCATTATTTCTGCAAAGGAATAGGAGGACAAATAGTGCTGGCTCTTTCTTGACTCAAAAGACTAAGCACAAATCTCCACGGAGGATTCTGTAAGAGTACAAAGAAAGGGCTGACAGTCTTTCCTGATAACTAAGATTTTTGAGGCTACAAATCATTTTAGCTATGAATCTGTTATCTCTCATGTGTGATATGTTTAGACAAGTACATACCAAAAGATGCATTATATTCAATAATGGGTCTGATAATATATGAGTAAAGGGGAAGGACTAAATATGTAAATCCAGAACTAAACATACTTAAGACTTCATTAGATATAGAAGAGATTGCCTTTGGACACCAGATGGACCACATAAAAGGCTTTCTGAACTATTGTAGCGACATGCAGGTCAAATGATAACGGAAAATGCCTAAATCCCTTACAACAGCATCTGATTTGAGGGGTACATCACCTATATGGTAAGTGAAATTGCTTTGTTAACAAAATCAGCTATGCTACATTTTTACATTTAATTTGAAATCATTGTCCTTACACCAGTTATTAGCATGGCTAACCCATGCTGGAGCAATTGTGAGTGAGCTGAAGATCGAATAACAAAACTCTATTTGCAGTCATCCTCAAACTTAGTTAACACTAGGGCAGGAGTGCTGGCTTGAAGGTCTAAGAAATAAATGCCAAATAGGAGAGGCCCCAAAACTTAGCCCTGTGATACACCACAGGAAAGTTTTTTGTTTTTAGAAGTGGTACTTGCAACTGTAACCACATAGGTTCTGTAAGACAACAGCTATCCAATGCACAATATAAGGATTTATATTCAGATTTACAAATTTGTCAGTAATGCCTGCATGGGGAATAATGTCAAAGGCCTCAGCCAGGACTAAATATGCTGCATTCACTACATGACCATGTTGTGTAATGGCATTACAGTGGCTGTTTTCCAGGCTTCAGCAATGCAGCCAGTAGAGAGAGGTTAAATAGGGTTCAGAAAAGACGTATTTGACACTGATAATCTGACAATCTGGTATGTTTGTTGTGGATGAAATATTCTTAGTTTCTGAAAGGGCTAAGAGAATTTGTGCTACAGTAAATAAAGTGGGTGGCTGGGATTGTATAACCTGTGCAATAGCTATAACTGTGGGTGGAGTAAACTTTGCACTAAATTTGTTAGCTGGGTCAGAGAGTGTAATATTATTGTGGACTAGTGCCAACCATTCTTCGTTGTTAGTTCTTAACTTCCTCACATAGTTAAAGAAGGATTTGTAATTAGTTTTGCTTTTAATGGTTATTTTAAGATAATATGCAGCACTGAGTTTCCTAATGCTTCCCATAAGCTCTTTGTCAGCTTGCTTAAGTGGGCTCTTTAGGTAGAATAAGACTTCTTATAAGCATTAAGCATTTTTTCCCAGTATATAATTTATTTATGTGAGTGTTCCATGAAAGTGGTTTGTTTTTACATTTCTCATTATATTTGGTGCAGATAGAGACTGTTTTATCAGTACAACTATTTAAATGGGAATACTATTCAGAGAATAGGTAGCAGCTTGAGTAATGGGATCCTTAGGAGGCGGATTACAGCAGAATTTATTTAGGTCATCAATTAACGGAATAATGTATGGTTTTGAGAAGTCCTTAAACACAAACTTATTTATAGGGGAAGTAGCACCAGTTTTAAAGGAAAAGGTAACTAATTATGGTCTGATTTAACAAGGCACAACACATAAGGAGCAGTACAAGAAGTGGCCATATTGGTGAATACTAGACAAAGTATATTCAGGCCCCTAGTAGTATGGTTAACTATTTGTGAAAGAGAATTTACATTTTACACATAAGACAATTAGAAATTTAGAACATAGTGATAAATATACAATGTAGCATAATATACAATATAGAAAATAATGATTTTTTAATAAAGCATTTTATAGGAAGAAGTAAAACCTTCATTAATATACAAAAAATAATAAGAAAAGAAAGTGCGTTGTTACTGGCAGTGGTGGAACTATAATGTAGCAGTCAAAGCTGTATGTGTGTATTAATAGCATTATTACATAATTAGTCTTGGGAAAATGGCAGATGTAAACATAGAATTAAGCCTTTTTGAATGACAATTTGTATTTCTTAGAAATGGTTGATGGGAAGGAGATCCAGAGTTTACAGACTGCAAAAGAAGACATTTGGAGGTGCATGTTAGGTGTTACAGTAATGCTATTAGAGAGAGAGATGCTAAAGAACACTAGGATTTGAAGCTTTTGTTAGAGCTTTCCTGCTATATTTGAATATATTGAAGGGAATGTAGGGATATTCCATCTGAGAAGTGAGCACGTAAATATTGGGCTCTGTTGTGATATGTTTGTACTTTAAGGATGTTGACAGATATGGCTATATGGCAGAGCAAGGTAAATGCATGGAGTCAACTTCAACTTCATCTTTAGTTAGATTTTAGTAAGAATAAACATACATAACAACAACAAAATATATATGCAATTAAATCAGAGACAATAGAAAGCTAAAAAATAATATTTTAACTCATTCTACTCCCCTAACAAGCAATATCAAAAAGATAAGTTTTAAAGTGATCTATGGAAGCCAGGTCTATATTATATTCTCGAATGTTGAATCTGACATTGTCGACACGAGAATAGCAAACACTCAGAATCTCGAGCGTGTAAACGGAAATCTCCATAAGGGGAGATTTCCATTTAATGCAATTTAGTGCGATCTCGGAGTTGGTATATTTAAGTAGCGGGGGGTGTGGGGGGTGCAGGGGGCTTTCCCCCCTACTTAAACCCATTAGGGTACTTTTTTTCTTTTTGTCTTTTTATAAGGTCAATGTTTGAAGACATCAATCATATGGTGTCGACCATATGTTGTTCGATGTTTTCAACCGTCGATCTTATAATATAGACCCTGGAAGCCAGCCAAGGATGTAAATTTTTGTAGCCACTGAGTTTGTAGATTTCACAGGTAGAGTACTTGGTATACAAAGGAACGAACACCAGAATGCCTTCTCAGGATGTACCTGTGGAACCCCCAGCAGTCCCCGAGTAGCCAGTCATAGAACCTTAGCTGGGGTATGCAACACCAATATAAGAGGGACACAAGTCATGTATGACAAATACACCCACACCATAATCTTAAATATAGTCATGAAACAAACTTACAGAACAGAGTAACCCATGCAAAGCAGGTGGAATATGTAGATAACATATAGTACCAGTAAGCTGCAGCAGGGTTCAGCACTAATTACAGAATTTTCAATTCAGTGTTGAAGAGTCCCCGTAAAGGGCATTATAATAATCCAGCGATGAAGAGACTAAGACATGAGTTACTACTGAGAGATCAGCCAAGGACTTAAGATGCTTTATTCTATAAATGTTTCTTAAATGAAACATGAAAAATTTGCAACAGCTGACTTTTGATCCCGTACTGTCAACCTTTTGTTTAGAATAGCAGCTAGATCCTTAAACCTCAAGGTGAAAGTACTAGCAGCTTTTCATATGCTCCCTAACTTCTCCCTTAAGAACTACCCCTAGAAATGTGGCTAACAATTTGTTTTCTGAATTTGCTGCTGGCCCTACCTATAACATAGTTTATGGAAAAGGCTTTTCAGAAGATGAAACAGATTCAATGTCTCACTTAAAAATGCAGAGAATTATCTTCTGCCTGTTATTATTATTGCTGCATTTTTACTGTATTTAGTTATTCTGCTAAAAACTGACACAGCTGTGACTAGCATCCAACATTGCAGTTCCTAGCAAAAACATATGTAACTTTACTAGTTTGCTACCCTCCATTTAACATGTATATGGCTGACAGGTGGGTTCCCCATTCTACTGACTGGAGGGTCTATATACTGGATGATTGAACTTTCAAAATTTCGACTGTCATATGGTCGACATGGAATGGACAGATGTCCCTTTTCTGCACTGTAGTGTGATCTCAGAGTTGGTATATTTAAACAGCCGGGGTATGGGGTGCAGGGGGGCTTCCCCCCTGCTTAAAATGTTCAGGTAGGTTATTTGTAAAATGTATTTTTTTTAATTCGATTTTCAATCTTTTAAAAGTTTGATCATATGGTGTTGACCATATGACAGTCAAACTTTTGAAAGTTTGATTATCTAATATAGACCCTGAAGTGATGCTACACTAGACAGAAGGGTGGGAAGGGGAATTTTAAAAACATAGAAAAAAGGAGAGGAAATACTGTGATTCAGTCTGGTGAATAATGACGACAGAGTACAATGCAGAATGGGACATACAGTTTAAGTGTTGCAGAATTTCTTGCCAGAACCATATATAGACACGTACCATTTGCAGGACCGGATGCCCAAATTGCCACTACTTTTCCGCCCACTAATCATAGTTTCAACAACTCATTTCAGTTTTTAAGCTAATACTTAAATATATATATATATATATATATATATATATATATATATATATATATAAAAGAGTAGAAAAGCATCTAGTCTTACATGTCTATGGAAATAGTTTACATGTTTATCTGAGAAAATGGGGACACTAAGTTTTATTAAGCTTCACTGTAAGAATAAAAATACCTCAGAGTTTGTTAAATTACTAAAAGAAATATTATGCAGTAGCACCCTGCTCACTGCGCCTGAGAGTACTTTACAATTAATGAATATGAAGGTGGTGCCCTACAGATTCTTAGGTTCATAAGTCATTAGTAAGCTAATGGCCTTAGGAAGCCTTTTTAAGCCCAGCCATATTTTCCCATTTATGACTGAATGGATACAATACCCAAGGACAAATAGTTTAAGCTGGCAATATTCCAACTTTTCTATGGCAGGATATGTTAGCCAGGGGCATATAATTATGTTGACATGACAGATCATTTGCAAGTTGTCTCTGTCCAGTAAGGGCATAGGTACCATTCCATGGGTCAATTTCCAGTTATCCATCTGATGGCCAAAGTTGGTATGTGTAACTTATAGTAATGAAAAGGAAGTTTATATGCATACAGATCATTCTTCTGAAACCATTTATAAAACAGCATCCACCATACATATCACCTAAATGAGCTATGTCTTGCCTTTAAATACATATCACCAATAGTATAATTTTGCATTTCCTGCAGTATTTTGATGTTGTTTTGGAAGGAAGTAATGTTATTTGTTATCTGAGAAATATGTGCTTCAAGATGTTTAGACTGAACTTCTCGGGCATAGACATGTCATACTGTGTTAAGGATTCTCTAAAGCAATTGTTCATTATCAATAATCTATAAAAAATATTCGCCTTCAGATATTCTCATGGATGGGAAAGAAAGGAACTGACAGGAAATAGTTAAGTGTCTCACATAATGTCTCACAATGAAAGGTGGCATTCAATCTTTATTACAATTCTCTGGTTCTTTGCTATGCTCATAATGACTGCAGAATGCTATACTGCCTTATTGCAGTATTGTATTATTGTTTCAGGATGTACAGCCACTTGGCTGCTTTCTTATTCTGTCCAACCTGCTGAGCAGAATGTAATACCATAAATTATATCTGATGATTTTTCTGTGCACCGCATTGCTAAAGTACCTGGCAGCAGTATTAAGAGAACATAAGCTGCTGTCCAAACCCCCAGGGGGACTGTTTAACTGCTAATCATAGAAAAATGAATTTATTCTCTAGAAACCATTGCAGATATTCATTTCCAACAAATCTATTTCTGAACTCCTGCAGCGACTAGCATTCAAGATCATTTATATGGCTGGCTCCCTTTTTATTCATTTTGTTGGTGAGCACAAATGCTGCAATACTCAAAACAGAACAGGATTTCTTTGCAATTATTCAAAATGTAATCATATAAAAGATAATGAGAAATTAAGGTTTAAAATTGCAAATGCACTAAATAAGCAGCACAATCAATACATTGGTAATGAAAAGCATAAAGAGCCGTATTAATTGTGCTATGAAAGTTATAACCCATGCTACATTTGGAAATTAACTTGTAGAGTAGCCCGAATGAATCCATCTTTCTGGAAAATTGTTTTATTTGCAGTGATTGTTTATTTTTATATAGCAAGAAAGCAATTTAATTATTTTACTGTTTTTTTTTTCTTTTTTTTGGACAAACCAGATTATTGTTGACCCTTAAAGGGAATTAAAGCATACTTCTGCTTATTTTGTTTCCTCTTCTTTAACGCCTGATGTGCTTTAAGGGCGTAAATTGGTAAAATGTATGAAAAATGCAACTATGCATTTTTCAATTAAGTTATTAATCACCAGGAGCAATCTTTCTTTTTATTTTTCATATAATTATTTTATTGATAGTATGACCATATGCCAAGTACCATGACAATTTCCATCCTTGACAGGACACTGCCCTCAGTTTGTGATCATTAAATAATAGAAGTGATTGTAAAAGAAGGCTTTGGTGTAATCTATGCAAATATATCAGACCTACAGACGCCTTCAGCATGGGCTAGGGTCCCTATCCCTGATGTAACAGTAGAGAGTCTACTCACATCTGCCTTCTTTGGCAGAAGTATGAGTTGGATGAGCATCCGCAATAAAGTACTAGTGATGTGCAGTGAAGAGAACAAGCTGGCATCAGTAGAAACATCAGCACCATAATGCACATAGTAACAACATCAACTAATGTGGGAACACCACTGTACCCTTCCATATCTGTTAGAATACAGTCCTAATCCAGCAGCAAACCACTGCTTGCCTAACCCTGCATACAGACACCTGTTAGACCAAAACTGTCTATACGGAGAAGTGAAATGAAAACACTTTATGACTGCCCATATTATTGCAGAATATCGCAGATCTGTTATAAAAATCTTTGTTTCATTCTTTTAATAATATATGCTAGACATTTCATAAAGAATTACTGTTGCAAATACTACCAGACATTAGTGGTACAGACAAAATTCACCACTACCTTCTTCTTTTTCATCGCTGTCATAACAAAATGTTCCTCATTCTAGCTGCCATTGTACCATCATTTTAAGCAGAAAGGGTAAAGGCAATGCGACCATGTATAACGTACTGTGGTATTAAAGCATGGCTCTGGGCAAAATGTACATCTATCTGTAGAAATCAGATGTTGTCAAGCATTGATCTGCCTGTGGTTGAACAGCTGCCCAAGGCTTTTATTGGAATAGCTCAGTACACTATATCCTCTTTGATATGCATACATTTCTATCATCTAGAAGTTGCTACAAAAAAGTTAAGGCTCTGGGTTGTAAAGTTGCTGCTTCATGGAGCAAAGAGTACATGGTTTGTTTTCTTCCACCACTATTTATCCACTGTACCACTCTGAATGGGTCAGTTCCCCACACAGTTCTCCCTGGACTTGTCTAAAAAGAGACACTTGTGTCTAGTCAGCTTATCTAGTTACATGTCTACAATAAGTGCTGCAGTGCAAAACCCAGTGCTGTTTGGTGTCCCCAAAGCATGTTGTAATTCTGCTAAGGTACGTTCATTAATGCTATTAAGTTCACTAACAAGACACTGCATATGTAATGAGGTTCTTCAACAATGCATGCTATGGAATCTCCTTCTATAACAGTGCATTACCTATACTGTTAGGAGCATTGTACAGTAGTTTGCATAGATAGCTGCCTGCTCTGCTTTGTCCTTAAATAAATTTATACTGCATGTGCAGTTTCAACAGCAAACTTAACTCCACCCATTTCCTTATTTAAATTATGATATTCAGAGCACTCTTCAGCTTGGAACAGTTCTACCACTTCAGCAAAACATCTACAAAATAATGACCCAATCCCTTGGAATTTTGCCCTATGTCATAATTATAAGAGAGCATTATATCCTCATGTCCATCTCCAAGATGAGATTAATCATGTTTTTCATAAAGGAAGAAAAGCAGTCCAGTATCTCAGTCATTATCCTTGAAAATGGCTCTTCATGTCATATGTGAATATCTAGAAAAATTCTGATTAAGCTACTCACTGGCCTCATTTTTGCATCCAATATGTTCATGCCCAGACCTTCAGACATATACACAGGACTACTCTGAGAATATACTAGATAGAGGCTGGTCATCTCTGGGTTCCAATATATAATAAGATAGATGAGTCTACAAGGGGGGATACAACAAGTTTAGGCTCAAGGTGGATGGGATAAGAAGTCACTTCCTACCACGTAACTCATATGAGACTTCCGTCGTGGTCATTATTTTGCATTGTAGGCATACCTCCAACCTCTTAGCACAAGAAATCTGAATAAAGCCAAAAATAGTGTAGGGGCAAAGGCCGGAAAATAGGGACAGATTTTAAACATTGTATTTTCTGAATGATATGAGGATTGAAACTCAAATGTCTTGCATTTTTTGGTGAATTTAATCCTCACTGACTTGCCAGAAAACCAAAAATTTTATGAGGAACAGACTAAAAATATGAGAAAAAATCTGGACATCTTACAAAAATTTGGACAGTTGAGAGGTATGGCTGGAAGAGTTTGTGGAGTTTCTGGTTCCTTTCCCATTAACCAAAGGCCTAAGGTTTGGGAAGAAATTTCATGTTAGCACACCAGGTTACCACTCTTTTGTGCAAGGTTACCATCTACCCACTGGCACATTCTTGACCGACTGCTGTTCCCATACTTTTTTCAGTTAAAATCACATGACTCTTGCAAGTAGTGCATCAACTGGCCTTTCTTTAAAATGTTGAACTGTGGCAAGTGTTTATCACAAGAAAGTAGCCATCTCAATGTAGGTCATTTCATTCCACTATACAATACTAGCTTCAGGTACAAATTCAGAAATATATGTAATCACCAAAACATATAGTGTACAAACAGAGCAGCAGTAAAGCACAAACTTTACCAAACATGTAATCACTTGTGTATAGACAAATGCTTTATAAATTGTGCTTTTTTTTGCTATCACAGTGCTAGAGACATTCATTTGAAAATACTCTACCCAAACACAAATGTCCAGTTTAGTGTACTAGAAGAGGAAGAGGAGGATTAATTCCTAGCAAGTTTGGGACCAACACAACTGAAAATAATATGAGATGGGTTCTACATATGTGTTGTTCTGATTTTCAGTTACCTAGCAAATCTGAAATTTTATCAGCAGGGTACTCAAAACATTTCAATATGGCAGATTTTTAGTGTTTGCTAAACTTGGAAATAGATAGAAGAAGGGAAAAAAAGAACAATACAGTAATAGTAAAAGTAACTGCAAAAAGAAAAAGAAAAAAAAATATTCTTGCATAGCTCCAACTAAATGAATTAGGTATATTTCCTTATACCAATACCAATCAGTTAAAAAAGACAGAAATTCAGAAAAGTAACAAAAGGTGTACATAAATACTCCCCTTGCGGTAACTTTTTTAGTATTTACTGAGAGCCCTACTACAGTGTTTTTGCCTGAAGGCATACATCACTCCAGTGGCTGTCTCCTCAACAATGCTAGATGCTAATAAGGCTTCCAGGGAGGGGGCATAGCCTAATTAGCCATAAGAACTCCCCAGGAATTGTCTGCATTAAGGAATTTATGCAGTTGAGTGACACCTGTGTTCAGGCATTTATGTAACTGAGCAATTCAGAAAATCGGTTGGCTGCATAAAATAGCAAAGCTGCTCCTAGCTGTCTGTGGTAATGGGTCTTGTTCATACATCGCAGTATATGTAAGTGCAGGGAAGGTTAGCAATCTGGCAGTGGTAGAGGGAGTATGTGCATGTGTGTATGTATGTATGTATGTATGTATGTGGGGGGCTATGTGAAAGAATGTGTCACACTGGGAGGTCACAGAAGGGGGGGTAATGAGGAGGTAGGGTTAATATGTGTGTGTGTGTGTGTGTGTGTGTGTGTGTGTGTGTGTGTGTGTGTGTGTGTGTGTGTGTGTGTGTGTGAATATGTCTGTGTGTATGAATATATGGGGGGGATGGATGGGCTGGGCTGGCCTTCATATTTCCACACAGTCCTAAACTAACAGGCAAAGCATGAAACATTGGATGGGGGGAAAACTAGACACCATGGATGTTTTAACGTAAGTATAGGCTTAATACTAGTTATTGTATATAAACCAGGTGGGGAATCTGTCCTAAAATAATTTATCCATCTGTATTCCACTGCTTCTGTAACAATAACAATATCCCCACTCCTATGATTTAAGTCTGCCTTTTGTAGCACTCTAAGCTTAAAGAAATGTTTATTTCCATAACATTGAATGTGCATATATAAAACATTTGTGTCTAATTTTCTATGTATCACCAACATATGTGATGCTGTCCTATCTTTTAGCTTATTATTCATTTTACCTATATAGAATCCTGAACATTTTCCACAATTAGCAAGGTAAATCACATTTTCAGTGAGACAAGTAGCAAATGTTTGAAAATCAAAATTCTGATGTCCTTTAAACTCGAAAGCTTTGCAGTGTTGCAGTTTATTGAATAAACGTATTACTTTGAGAAATGGTCAGTCATTTGGGTTTATTGTTTTTCTGTTTCATTTTTACCTTATAGTCCATTTAGCTGGTTATCCCATTTTTGGATATTAATGTATGATGACAATCAATGGATTTTAGGAATCTCATACAGGCAGAGCTGTTACTGTATGGTGTTTTCACTATTATCAGTTATTACGCCTATTAGAACTGTATTACTGCACCATTGGTCTTCTTATTGTTCTGTTTATATGTTACTAATTCTAGTGGTGGTGTTTACCACAGAATGACTATTTCATGTTGTCTTAATAAACAGGAATTTGAAAAAAAGGTTTCCATCTTATTTCCCCATGCTCTATTCTGGGTCTAATGTAATGTACAAACAATGAATTAATTATTTCTGATTTCCTAGACTTTTTATTTTACTTTTTTATTGCAGCCTGTAGTTTTTTTAACTACAATTAATCAATTGATTGATATGACCAGGAAAAACTCTAAGCTGGATCTACCTATATACCCATGCCCTTAAATGAACTTACAGTTTCAATCTCTGTGTACTTTTCAGTCTATATCTCCAAATATCACATGCTTAATTTTTGATGCATTTATCAGCATAGGTTCATATGTAATTACTAGGCTAGCTCCCCTTGGAGGCCATTTTAAGTCTAGATAATTTCCCTTTCATATGCGAGAATCAAACCTTATACCTTAAGTTTCTTAATCATTACACCAACTTTCAACCATGCATATTATACTGCTGTGCCCAAATGATCAATTTAGTCATGCTCTTTTGCAGACATGCCCTGTCTGTATCAGGTAATGTATCCATTTTCAAGTCATCTGCAACAGACTATAGAACACCTTAGATAAAAAAAATATAGATTTGAAAGATACAACCTATACAAGTATGGACTTAGGACAGAGCCCTATTGGATGCCATAACTATAAACTATAATTCTATCTGCCCAATTGCTGTATGATACTTTCCACATAAAATTTGTAAGCCAAGCAGCTATTCATATTATCAAAACTACATTACTTCATAGTTAATCATTGATCAATATTTTGTGTATGACTCTATCAAAGACTGAACTTAAGTTTATATAAATTATATCACAGCTCACTTTTTCATTAATAGCTGTCATTATATTATTATAGAGCATCATATTAAAGGTAGGTATAGATCTAGGGTTGGGAGGGTGGCTTAATGGTTAAGGTGTTTGCCTTACAAACACAAGGTGCAGGGTTTCAGTCTCACAAGGGATAACTGGCTAGGCTTAAAATGGCTCGCAATTTCAGTTAGCTTAGTACTAACTTATGAATCTGTTTTCAACATATATCTACTATGTGGTTTAAAGTTCTAATCTTTCCAATTTTGATAATGGATTTATCGAAAATAACCATCTTCATTATTTTTTCACAACAAGATTTTAAATGTATTGGTTTATATGACTCTGGTTTTGTGTTATTCCCCTTTCCCTTAAAGAGGGGTCTCCCATCTTGAGAAATCTGGTACCCCCCCAACCAACATTCTGACTACACACTATCCAAACAGATTACTTATTTCTTATTTTTTCATATTTGTTTCTTTTTGTTTTTTTTTTCATCCATCATTTTAACACACTAACTTGCTAAGACTGTGTTGTAGTAAGTGTGGCGAGACTGACTGTATTGAAGTAATTGGGTTTTGTATATTCTCAGGTGTATTTTGGAGATTTTTTTCTCGACGTTTTGATCCAGTATTGATATGAACAGAAATCACAAGTAAACATAGACATTTAGCCTTATTTTTTCTCTCAGTGAAAACATAAGTTGCGATCCCTTTTTAACATTCAGTGCTGAAAAAATGATAGTTACCAATACAGGATACAAAGGAATCACATCTACAAACCTAGAGAAACAAGTGATGTGAATGTCAGTGGTGCTTGCTGCACAACTTCTCTAGTGATCAGTTTCTATCAGCATCCTGCCCATACTGCCTCAGCCAGCCAGCTGATGTCTGACTATGATGGAAATGAATCTAATTATGGCCAGCTTGATTATTATAGATATGGTGGAATGCCTCTGCCGCGCAAACACTCATTTTTATTCACAGGTACTCACTATGTTTATTAATTACTGCCAGATTATTGTCTGTGCATACTTTATTATAATTTATTTATTTACTTATCTATTTGTTTGTTTATTTATTGACATTTGCTTACAGGGTAAGTCTGAAAGACCCAAAAGGTACCCATTTTCAGTGGTGGCCTAGAGAGAAGGACTAGTTATATAGAAATCAATTACAAAAATGTTTAAAAGCAGACTTACAAAATATCTACAGAGTACATGCAAAAGTCTTACAATGAATATAGTATGAAATTAAAAAATCCCATAATGTATAATGGATTCAATGACATTTAATACTTTTCGAGTACAGACAGATAAAACATTTTGAGAAGTATTTAAAATTGTACTTAAATTAGTCATTCTAAGATTGGCAATCAGTACTGATCTTTAGATGATTATAAATTCAGAAGAAGGAAAGAAGACTAGGAGAAAGAGAGAAAGGATGGAGTTGAACACAAATGTGAGAGAAAGGATAGATTATAAAGAAAGGTGATAATGAGAAGTAAAGGTCAGAGTATGAAATATCTCTGCAGGAGAACAGACAATTGAGTAGTAGAAAAAGAAAAAAGGGAGATAAAGAAGATGAAGAAGAGAGTTTTTTTATCTCCTGACCGGGGAAATATTTTGGAGTAGTATGGGTGGAAAATGGAGCTAAAGGCTGGGCAGGCTGTAGGTGTATGAATAATATTATAAGTTGTTATCAAATGGAGGTAATTTAGTTGTTTTAGAAGTTCAAGCCACTTAACTTGAATGAAGAGCAGAGCTGTGGTGTGTGTGATATCGGGCACTAGCAACAAACTTAGCTATTTTATAATAGCAAGTTTCTAGTTTAGTTTTCAATGTGGCTTGTGGGTTGGTAAAGATGGGAGCTCCATATAAGAGAAAGAGAGTGCAGAGAGGTAGTTGCAAAGTAACTTTGGTAGGGTTATATGGAAATACTTATGCCTACTGAGCATTCCATTATTCTGATTTTTTTTATATTATTTTTATGTGGAAACAACATTTAAAGTTGTCATAGTTATATCGAATTATTTTATGTGAGTGTAATTCATTTACTGTATCATTCAGAGAGACTACCTTGAAATTATTTGTATCTTAGACATTGGATTTAGGAGTAAGTAAAAGTTTTGTTTTTTGGGGGTTAATAAGAGTTGGGCATTACTAAGCCAGGTCTTGATAGAGGTAAAACCTTCCTCAGTAGTGTGTTGGAAGTGTGAGAGATTGTTAGATAAGCAGATAACTGTAGAATCATCTGCATACTAAAGAGGTAATCTTTAGCGAGAGGAACTGTATCATTGATGAAAATATTAAAGAGAAGAGGACTAAGAACGGAACCCTAGAGAACTCCAGCTTTTAGGCAGGTAATATGAAAAGGTGCCTTGCAATTTTACAGCATGCTGTCTGCTTAAATGGTAAGTAGTCAACCATTTGGCAATGGAAGCTGATAAATCAAGTTCTCATGACTGGAAGAGAAGTTTAGGATGAGAGACTGTATCAAAGGCCTTTGAAAGATCAAAAAATAGTAAGTATAAGGGTAGAACTTGGCTAGGCTTATAATGGCCCTAGGGCCATTAACCTAGTGACGTCCTATGATCCCATGATCCTATGCATAATCCAATTTACCAGAATAAATAGCCTTATTTACAGTTTCGGTAAAGGATAGTAAGGGATTTGTGGTTCCATGGGCTGGCTGAATTCCATGTTGTATGTTGATTAGTGGTTTATCATTGAAGAGATGGTTACAGTGCTGTTTGTGAATGCAGAGGGGGCATGAGTATTGGACTGAAATGTAATAATACTGTAGGTTATTCCTTTGTGAAATGGAATAATTTAGTTTTTTTTTTTCCGTAAGGAAGGAATATAACATTTAAGAATGGATCAGTTGATGAGAATACTAATTTGGTAGGATATGGCAGCTATAACTAGACTATGATATTCTAGAGGAAGGTTATCTGCTAAAGTAGAGCAAGGTATACATTTAAGTAGAAGTGTTTAGATGGATGTAGGATTGGTTCAATGGAAAAGGAAGGTATGATGATAGGAAAGGTTTGACCTGTACAAGAGAAAGTTATAGGAGTAGGTTTGGAGGAGTGGAGAATGGTAGCACTGTAGATGTTGTTATGTTAATGATGCTTTCAATAATGCAAGTATTAAATTTGTTTGCTATTTGTGTAGGAGAGGTTTCAGGAGATAGACTGGGATCTTTTTTGGAACCTCGGTTAACTAAGGAGGTTAAGGAGTTACTCAGATTATGTTTATGATTGTTTTGTAGGAGTGAGTAGAACTGTTTCTTATCTCTGTATACTTATTTTGTTAGGTTAGAGAGTTGTTTAAAGAGTAATAAGTTGGACTGGGTTTTATCCTTTAGCCACTCTTTCCAAGCTTTGTCCCTTTCAGTCATGAGATCTTTAGTTGATTTTGAAAGCTATGAGGAGTGATTTATTTTGATTCATTTTGTATGGAAGGGATCCGAGCTATCAAGGATGCTAAGTAATGAAGAGTTGAAATTATGTACAGCTTTATTCAGAGGGAGGGTTTTTAATGTGGGTCAATCCATGGTATTTAGGGTGAAATGAAATAATTTTGAATTGAAACTGGACAGATTAGAGGTAGAGATGAGTGATAATTCTAAAGGCCAATGTAGGTAGGTGGTCACTTGGAAGTGTTCCAGCACTGGAATAGTCATTTGGATTGGATACAAGTATCCAATCAAAGGTTAAACTTTCATCACTAGATTTTTTTTATATCTGGTAGGAGTTTGTCTACGTTTGTAAAGCCAAAAGGGATTAAACTGGAAGAAAGGAAGTCAGAGGCAATGGTTTGCTAATCATTGATATTAGCACAAATATTGATTTCATTAGTGAGAGTATGTTTCTGAGTATTGGAATGTTTTTGATAGAAGATATGTAGAGTACAATAATGCATATATTTTTTCTATTTATTTTTATGAAGGAGATGATGATTAGCACAATTTGGAAGGGCATTTTTGCATGTGATAAGGCTGAGAGAGTTAGGGTAAAATAAAGCATTTCCACATGAGATGTTTTTTATTCCATCTGCTTTGACTACATTACAATTGAAAGTTAGGATTTCTGAGTTTCCCACATGCTGCTTAGTTCTACAAGAAGCTCTAAAAGCAACCTTTACCCAGCAATGAAAAATAAGCTGCTTAAAACAAAGAGTAAAACAGCCCAGTAACATACATATACCTCTCAAATATCCATCATCTCAAGGAACATTCCCCATTTGGGTACTTAGAAGCTCATGTTTCTCAAAGTTCCACATTGAAAAGCCTGGAAAACATTCTGTGTCAACAACTGACCTCGGTGGTAAATAAAACTGAATCATATTATATCATAAAAAAGCCAATTCTATAAATAACATCATCACCTTTCAACCATCCTGTGAGTTCCTAGTTAAAATTTCAGTGAGCCATTAATAAGTATTCCACCTTCTACCCATTTGTTCCACATTATAAGTGGCAACATTCCTTATCTTGGAGATGTTCTCCTGAATTTTGACTGGTACAACAAGTCTGAAACCTAAATGTAAGCCATTATTTTCTAACTTCGCTCTTTAATGATTTGCCACTAATTTGCCACCATTCTACCATTTTTATGAAAACAGACCAAACTGGAAATTCTGTGAAAATCTGTACATTCTGTGAGATTCTATACAGTTGCAAGGTATGGGCAGCAGGCCATGGTATACTAGAAGGTGCACCTGGCTGATGGCCTCAATCACTGCAATGTACAAACTATATGATCCCACTGTTCATTACCAGTGCCCAAGATCTCAACATGCATATATGCAGGTTCATTTACAACATAATTCAAGATTAGTTCAAATATGATGAGCATCTAGAAAGTACTGGAGTGGGTGAAGGGAGTATAGAAAGAAATCTGTAAGACTGTATCACAATACCAGTCCATTCGTAATGCAGCCTATCAACCAATATGTTAACGGGTAGAAAACAGATTACACTGAGTAAACCCACAAGTACACAGTGAACCTACCCCCCCCCCCCCACATACAAACAATGACGAGAAATCAGGACGGCACTGTGGTTCAGTGGCCCACACCTTTGCCTCACAGAAAAATGCTCTTTAGTTCACTTCCGGTGGGGCCACCTTCCGTGCGGAGTCTGCACGTCCGCCCACACTCACATGGCCTCCTTCAGGTGCTCCTGTCTCCTTCCACATCACAAAGGCATGCATCTGAAGAGTCCTACCTTGACCAACCACCCAAAACCAACCTGTTCCAATTTGGACTTTCTGTAAACAAATGTAAAAAATGAAATAAATAATAAATAGGACTAAATAACCAGAGTCTGACACCGAGATGCAAGAGATCTTACCAATAGGACACCTATAAATATTGTTATACAAGTAAATAGAAGATATTTAAATACTGCCCCTGGTTGTGTACCATTGCCTCATTGTCTTTGACTTTATTCCCGATTTGAACAACGGAGATGATAGGTATGGCCACTACAATCCCCCATCCTTATAAAATTAAATTTAGACAAATATTTGAATGGCAGTGACAAATTGATTTTAAGCATCTGCAAAACTAACTCATTTACCTTCAAAAGTGTTAGGGAACTAAGAAAATTACTGCACCCCACAATTTAAAGAATACTCTTTTGGCTGCCCAAACAACTCCAATACTATTTAGTTTCTCCAAAGCATACTCTTCTATGGGATGCTGCCAGAATTAGTCACGTGTTTATCCTTCACACTTCTCAGCGCAGGATTTCCAGAAAAATAACTGTCTGACTACAACTGCAGTCACCGTGCCAGTTTACCACATAGTCAATGCCACACTGTTTCAGTTGGTAGCAACCACACAAAGAAGCCAAGTATGCTAAACTAACTGCACAAAGGTCTTAAGAATCTTTAAGGTTAATCCTGTCATGTGACACTACCCCGAAGAAAGGAAATAAAACTAATGATTGCTAAGGAAAAGCTGCAAGCCATAAAATTGTTTTGATAGCTTATTGCTACACCCAGTATCTCCCTAAATGCTTCCAACAGTTGTCAAGATGAAATACCAGGTTTTCCGTTAGCATGAATGTTGGAAGAGTCCATAGTCTAAACTCCAATAGCAGTCATTTTTTTTTTTTTGTTTATAAATGCAGTCTGAAGATTTGCCACTAATTTATCTGAAAAAAAACAGAATTTATTAAATGGACCAGACTATGAGGCATAACCCCGTACCTTCTATGAAAATCCCCACAGAGAAGCATACTGTCTCATGCACAAAGGATATTGCTGCAGCACGTATGCACAAGGAGCAACTGTTAACAAGAAAACTCGCAGCCCATGAAAGGCCACTCATGGCTGAAATGATCCCAACTTTGCAGTCTACCTCCAGAAGAAAATCCTGATGTCACTATGATGACAGCTCTCCCACAAAAACAAATGCAATGAGCTGCTCGCCTGCGCAAAACCCCAGAAACAGACACCATTTCACATTCCCTGTCAATACTGCTACATTGTGTAAGCCCTTCATCGATATGGGTTGCTCTCCTCACCTAAATAACCTCAACAATTCCTCCTCCCTCTACTACCACCATCTTTATGTCAACAGCTGGCACCGAACAAAGATGAATTATAACACCACCATTGCAGTACAGCCCACCAGACCAGGCAAGTAGCAGAGCCATTCCTTTATTTCCCTTTTTTTATTTTTTATTTATATTGTATTATACTATATGATTATTATTTTAATATAGAACTCCCTCACTACACAAAGCACCAATTACCAAGTCCTCAGCCCAAATACTTAGCTCCCCCTAGCCCCCCCCCCCACACACACATACACACACTCACTCTTTAGGCCTCAACAAGTAGGCCGGGAGAGGGAACCTAAAAAAAAGAAAAAAAAAGTTGGTACAGATAGTACCCACCTTTTCCCCCGCTTACAACCATTAATACAAGGCCTACCTGGTACCTATAGGTCATCTTGGACATAAGCCTGCACTGTAGCAAGTTCATGCCAAAATGTGATACCTTACCCAGTAACACTTGCATAAACCCCTTAAGCCGCTCCCCACTCTTACCTCATTTCCTCCCAGTCATCCCTCATTTCCATTTAACCCTTTCATAACACAACCCCCTTAATTCCCACTACTATATCTATCCAACCTCTACCTGAAGAGGTCCCTGGACAACATGGTTTGTTACCAAACCTGATTTATGAAAGTATATCTTTTAGATATTGTCTTATTCTGTGGTGCTCCTGTTTGGCATCTTTACTAAAGAAATTTTATGCTTTTAACTTGGAGGAGGAGAGAAATTGGCCATCCTCAGAACCATCCAGCAGCACCAGTGGAAATGCTCAAACCAGGTTAACAGTTTTATACTTAACACAGCTTGGTGTTGTTTCTGAAGATCATTTACATAGTCAGCTGTGAAAATTAGTTGTAAGTTTTAACAAGGTACCCCACTGTACCTTGTACTGTTAGCATTCAGGCGATTATGTGCACTGTCCAATTAAATTACTATAAGTACCTCAGTCTTGTTGAATTGTTTCTCCTTCCACTCATTCTGGGCACCAACTCATACACTGCATTCTTACTATGTGTGGAGGTACATGAGTTATGTAGTTATCATCTCAAATAAAGTACACTGTTCTTGATCAGGGACTGATTTTGGGATATGTTTACTCATCTGGACAGATTTCAGAATCATCTGTCTTTATTTGTTAGTAGCTCTTACTCCACGTATGTCAACTGTCTTCAGTGCCTTTCCATTTACTTTCTAGTGCCATTGTTTTGTCACTTAGTATTGTTACCTCTCCCTTGATGCTGGAAATTATTTTCTGTTGGTTAAGCATGGCACTATGGTATACCTTAGCTTCTGAGATCAGGTAGTTGCTTGAACTGGGCCTTTTTCTCATCTTATGAAGTATTTTTAAATGTATAAAAATTGGAATACTTTCAGCTGTCTCCATTGTTCATTTTATATTTTAACTAAACATGAATAAATGTCATTTTTTTAAATAAATAATAATATAGTAACTTACAATAAGATTGAGAAAAGTTCAGGTGTCTATCCTGAAGCTTAGGTAGCCACCCCCCCCCCCATTGTATTTTGAGCCACATGGTTTGTGCTAGGTAGAAATGATAGCCTCTTAATGCTGTATGGAGAGATTCAGATTTTGCAGAGGTGATTGTTGCCATCCCATTGTCTTACAATACATAATTTGGTGACAGGGAGGTACTTGGCTCATCCACAAGTTCTCCAAAGCCATATATATGGCTGGGGATGCTATCTTTATTTCCTTTGTCATGTAGATAAATGCAAATGGTCTTTATCTCATACTGTTATCCCTCCCTTAAAGGAATAATTGGTAAAAAGTTAGAGGTAAGTTGTTGGGACAATGTAAAATGATACATCATTTGTCTGATACCTTACATCATTCATGTCAATAAGGTTTGCAGTTATGGTGATGATAACCATCTCTTTGTTCCATATTTTGAAGTATCTGGCATTTAGAAGCAAGTCTTCCCTACACTCCAAGTCCACTTCCCTTCTTTTCCTCTATATTGTTTATTTCACTGCATGTTTTTTAGGCAGACTCATGTCTTTGTTCATCTACATTTTTGATTAGTGTAATGAAATGAGAACAGCAACTGCCCTCTGTGATTTTTCTGAACTCTTGGCAACAGTTTAGGCCAGTGGAACTGTAAATGGATCTGACTGGTGGTAATGGGAAATAGCTTGAGCTCATGTTTATCTTCTGTTAGCTCTACAGTAACAATCTGTCCAATGCAGTGGGCAGTCACCTTCCTAATGTAACACCAACAGTTCTCACTGTTTGATGCTATCTTACTGTAAAAGAGGTAGCCATATATATGCACCTCTTCTTCTTCCTCTTTGTTAACACAGTGATGTTTTACTACACAAATATATCAGGAACAGTATTTAATTGTAAGGGCAGGATGCCTTGTTTTCTGTTTCTGGCCCCATTTATGTCTCACTTTTCTCTTTACCTGAAAAGGTGGCTGGGGACCATCTCAATATGTGCAGACTGGACATTTCTTTGGAATGCCCCCATTATATTTGTATGATATTGCAGAGAGGTCCCTTAGTAACATAAAGGATGCTGAGTGGCCCAGCCATCATATAAACTGTAGTCAAATAAACCCAAAAATGGACACAATGTCAGTGAAAACAGACTTGGTTTACCATACCCTGTGATTCAGCAAGCAGCCATGCAGGAATAAGTTATTCCTGCATGGCAGGGACCGTTGCTGTTCAGCAAGGCAGCGTGCCATGCGTATGTATGAAGGCACACTGCCATGGTCTAAAACAGACATGGTTCCATGTACGAGCACAGGGTGTGTGTGTGAGAGCAGAGTTCTCACAATATACATGCCCCCTGCACTCAGGAATTGCCATTCTGCAATTTAAAATGAGTGAGAAAGCTCGTAATACCCCAAACCCATCAGGATAACACATCTGGTCAAAGCCATAAGGGACAATCATCCCTACCAAGACAAATGTTGTTAGAATAACACATGTAGCATAAGCACATAGCGCACATCTCCCAACACATCAGAGTAAGGAATGTGGACAAAGCCAAAAGGAACAATCGTCCCACAAAGCAGAAAGTTGATAGAACAACAAGTTCAGCATTAGCAGGGATATTCTGAAGGGTACAAATAAAATAACACAACAAATATTTTTTTTAAACAAGCAATAAAGTTTAAGTGTAGCTGCGTGAGTGTACACATTGCTTAACTATGCTTAATCCAGCATAAACAGCACAAGAATTTAAATAGCAAGAGACATCCAACATAAGGAGTGTTTCAATAGTGCAGTGGTTAAAGCGTATGCTTTGCAAACAGCCATTCCTAGTTTAATCCCTACTATAACTAATTTGCATTTTACATGTGAAAGCAGTACATAAACATTTATTTTTATAATTAGCTACTAAATAACATATATTTGTTAACCAGAGTACTGTATTAGGTCCAGATGTGAGGTGTCAGTTTAATAAAGTTGTGAAACCCCCATATAAACACAAGTGCCCACTACAGTATAGTCACACATGAATAAATGTAGTGAAAGCATATTGGAGGATATTAGGTACAATAAACAAATTTATAATATGTAATGAATGATGAATCAATGCCATACAGCAGATAGTCTATAAAATGAAAAATAAGCAATGCTAAGCATTGCACAGCTCTGCTTACTAGGTGTAAGCATTGTGTAAATACGAGTGCTAAGCAATGAGTAGCCTAACTAAGTGGATTTGCCCATGGGTAAGCAGTGCTGAACCTGTCCCTTTAAGCACTGCCAACCTTAGCTAAGCAGGTTTGCCCATAGCTTAGATTAGCTCAGCATATTCAAAACCATCCATTCATGGCAAAGGGCAGGAAATTGGCTGTATTTAAACCATACAGGTGGGAATACAGCTCATAACTGGTTGCAGCTTCCCACTGTAGGCAGTATGGTAGGAGTTGGTGAGGGCATGCACTTCCATGTGCAGCACTGGGGCATACAGGAGTCCAAGGTCATGGTAGGACTTCTGGTACAAAACCATGATGAAAGACTGCTACAGGGCCAGTACCATGGCTCCCAATATAAAGCAGAATCCTGGGACCATCTCACCCATGATCACACCAGTGCCACTGGTATCCCTCAGACTGGTGAATAGGTCCAGTACCACTATGCTGACTTGAAGCAGAGAAAGAGGAAGCTCTTGGATGAGTGGATCCAAGAAGCAAGGCAGAAGGGTAATGTCCCAGCAGTGTAAAAGTACCCATACCAATAGCTATTTACTAATGTCCAGCCTGTGTATATGATGGATAGGTATGCCTAAATATTTCTCTATTTCCCTTACAGCTGCAGCTGAGCGGGCTGTGAATCAGGACACCCATGCTAGTAGATTGCAAAGGCTGCGTCGTGAGGATGGTGAGTAACAATCCTGCTTGTAGTGGTCATATCAAATAAATATAAAGTAGTAGAAAGTCACCTGGCAGTATAAAAACTGTTGTATGGGTTGTACTGAATAAAGCAGACAATATGACAGTAATAGTCCCATATAGGTAATATTTAAATAAAACTGTAACTGCCTGGCAATAAAGCTCTAAATCCTGGACTGGTTGTGTTTACTGTGGTATTGTATGGCATTTATTGTTGCATTCCCTGAATAGTAATGTTGTGTTAACCACTGTTACCCACACTGTGCTACATAAAAAGAATGTCTAGGAATGTCTGTATAAGATTGTTATAAGTACAAGATCAGACTGTACAACCAAGAGAGACTTAGAAAACACTGAAAAGATAGACAGCAATATCCAAATAGCACACTGTGATGAAACTTAAATTGTTGTATTTTTAGCAGACACGGACATGGTTCGAATCCTGGGAGTGGTAGTAAGCTATATGCATAAACATACCTCTCAACTGTACAGAATTTTTCAGAATCTCCAGAAAATTGGCTCATATTTTCTGCCTATTCCTCTGTCCCCCTGGCAAATCATTGGGATGATCTCAGAATTGTAGTCACTAAATAATGACATACATTTGATTTGCAGACCACAAAACATTCAGAAAATGTGTCATCATCATTATCTTCTTTTGGCTGTTCCCATTAGGGGCACCACAGTGGATCATCTGTTTTCATTTCTTCCTGTCCTCTGCATCTTGCTCTGCCACACCAACCACCTGCATGTCCTCTCTCATCACATCCATAAACCTTATCTTAGGCCTTCCTCTTTTCTTGTTACCTGGTAGATTCATCTTTAGCATCTTTTTCCCAATATACTCAGCATCCCTCCTTAGTACATGTCCAAACCAATGTAATCTTGCCTCTCTGGCTTTGTCTCCAAACCTTCCAACCTGGGCTGACCCTCTAATATACTTATTCCTAATCCTGTCCACCCTCGTCATACATAGTGCAAATATTAACATCTTTAACTCTGCCACATCCACCTCAAACTCCTGCCTTTTTGTCAATGCCACTGTCTCCAACCCATATAACATAGCTGGTCTCACTACCCTCTTGTAGACTTTCCCTTTTACTCTTACTTGTACTCATCTGTCACAAATCACTCCTGACACTCTTCTCCACCCACACCATCCTGCCTGTACTGTCTTCTTCACCTCTCTTCCATACTCACCATTACTCTGAACTGTTGATCCCAAGTATTTAAACTCATCCACCTTCGCCACCTCTGTTCCCTGTCTCCTCACCATTTCTCTATCCTCCCTCTCATTCACACACGTATATTCTGTCTTAGTCCTGCTGACCTTCATTCCTATTCGCTCTAGAGCATATCTCCATCTCTCCAGGGTCTCCTCCACCTGTTCCCTACTCTCACTACAGATCACAATGTCATCTGCAAACATCATAGTCCACGGGGACTCCTGTCTGATCTCGTCTGTCAACCTGTCCATCACCATTGCAAATAATAAAGAGCTCAGAGATGATCCTTGATGTAATCTCACCTCGAAAAATGCATCCATCACTCCCACTGCAGACCTCACTGCTGTCACACTACCCTTGTACATATCCAGTACCACTCTTACATACTTCTCTGACACTCCTGACTTCCTCATACAATACCACAACTCCTCTCTAGGCACCCTGTCATATGCTTTCTCTAAGTCTACAAAAACACAATGCCACTCCTTCTGACCTCCTCTGTACTTCTCCATCAACACTCTCAGAGCAAACATCACATCTGTAGTGCTCTTTCCCAGCATGAAACCATACTGCTGATCACTAATCACCATGTCCCTTCTTAACCTAGCTTCCACTACTCTTTCCCATAACTTCCTGCTGTGACCGATCAATTTAATCCCTCTGTAGTTACTACAGCTCTGCACATCACACTTATTTTAAAAAATCGGTACCAAAACACTTTTTCTCCATTCCTCAGGCATCCTCTCACTTTCCAAGATTTCATTAAACAATCTGTTTAAAAACTCCACTGCTATTTCACCTAAACACCTCCATGCTTCCACAGGTATGTCATCTGGACCAACAGCCTTTCCATTCTTCATCCTCTTCATAGCTATTCTTACTTCCTCCTTGCTAATCCATTGTACTTCATGATTCACTATCTCCAAATTATCCAACCTTCTCTCCCTCTCATTCTCTTCATTCATCAACTCCTCAAAGTACTCTTTCCATCTCCTTAACACACTCTCCTCGCTTGTATGTTTCCCTCATTATCCTTTATCACCTTTACCTGCTGCACATCTTTCCTAGCTCGGTCCCTCAGTCTAGCCAATTGGTACAGGTCATTTTCTTCCTCCTTAGTGTCCACCCTTTTATACAACTCTTCATATGCCTTATCCTTAGCCTTCGCCACCTCTCTCTTTGCCATGCACATCATCTCCTTATACTCCTGTCTACTTTCTTCATCTCTCTGACAATCCCACTTCTACTTTGCCAACCTCTTTCTCTGTATCCTCCCCTGTACTTCCTCATTCCACCACCATGTCTCCTTGTCGTCCTTCTGTCCAGATGTCATACCAAGCACCTTTCTAGCCGTCTCCCTTACTAGCTCTTCTATAATTACCCAGCTATTTGGTAACTCTTCACTGCCACCCAGTGCCTGTCTTAAACCATCCCTGAACTCCACCTCACAATTACCCTTTTTCAATTTGCACCATTTGATCCTTGGTGCTGCCCTCACACTCCTCCTCCTCTTCTTGATCAGCAGCATCAACCTACAAACCACCATCCTATGCTACCTAACAACACTTTCCCCCGGTCATCACTTTACAGTCTCCAATCTCCTTCAAACTGGCCCTCCTACATAAGATATAATCCACCTGTGTGCATCTTCCTCCACTCTTGTATGTCACCCTATGCTCCTCCCTCTTGTTAAAATATGTATTCACCACAGCCATGTCCATCCATTTCGCAAAATCCACTACCATCTGACCTTCTGCATTCCTTTGTTTAACACCATACCTACCCATCACTTTCTCATCTGTTCCCTTTTCCAGCATGCCCATTGAAATCTCCTCCAATCACCACTCTCTCACATTGGGGTACAGTCATCACCACTTCATCCAACTCACTCCAAACTTTTTCTTTCTCATCCATCGCACACCCAACTTGTGGAGCATATACACTAACAACATTATATTAAAACAAATCCTGTCACTCTAGCAGCTCTCCAAGTTTATGAGAGCAATATTCAAAATGTGTCCCTATTTGTACCCCATGTGGTCAAGCTTTGTCCAGAGTGTGTGCATTAAGACATTGAGAGGTATGTGCATAATATTAACTAGGAATCTGGGAATATGTGTAGAAACAGTCAGGTAGAGTTAACAAACATTCCCCCCACAGGTCTGTCAGATAAGAAAACTGTAACTGCCTGCCAATAAAGATTTAAATCCTAGACTGGTAGTGTTTACTCTGGAATTTTATGGCCTGACATGTAGCATTCACTAACATCTGATATCAGAATAGTACTGCTGTGTCAACCACTGTTTCTCACATTGTGCTACATAAAAATATGTCAAGGAATGTCTGTATAAGACTGTTGTAATTACAAGGTCATATTGTACAACCAAGAGAGACTTAGACAGAAAACACCAAAAGAATAGACAGTAATATCTATATAGCACACTCTAATGAAGCTTAAGTTGTTGTATTTTTTGCAGATACAGCCATGGTGTTTGAATCCTGGGAGTGGTAGTCAGCTGTATGCATAATCATACCTCTCAACTGTACAGATTTTTTCAGAATGTCCAGATAATTATCTTATATTTTCTGCCTGTTCTTCTGTCCCACTGGCAAATCAGTGGGATGATTTCAGAATTGTAGACACTAAATAATGACATACATTTTATTTTCAGACCTCAAAACCTTCAGAAAATGTATATTAAAACAAATCATGTCACTCTAGTAACTCTCCAAGTTTATGAGAGCAATATTCAAAATACTTCCCTATTTGTACCCCCATGTTGTCAAGTTTTGTCCAGAGTGTGTGCATTAAGAGATTGAGAGGTATGTGCATAACATTAACTCAGAATCTGGGAATATGAGTAGAAACAGTCAGGTAGTGTTAAGAAACATTCCCTCCACAGGTCTACCAGGTAAGAGATGTAGAATTTAGCTATAAGACAGTTGAAGCATACACTGTGTACAAACATATCACTGCCCAAACCAAGGCCATAGAGTATTGTAATAATACTTGTACAATAATGACTAGAGCAATGATCAATAAAGTTGTGAGCACTGCAAGGATATATAAGTTGTTAATTCACATGTCTCCACCCGCCCCACCATATCTGCAACAATAATCTAAACACACAAATCAATGGGTATGTTTACACCAAACCTACTGTTGGGACATATGTCCTATTGTTCAACAAATATTGAAATGCGTTTCTATTAATGTTCCATGTTGTAACACTATCATTGGTGGCCTGGTGCTGTCAATTTAACCTGCATGCCATTGTAATGGCCACTGTGGTTTCATATGTGCATGTGTTCTGTTTGCTATGCAACTGTTCCAAATTTGGTGTTTTGGGTTAATGGGAATATCTATGCATGCCATTATAACTAATCTGGGATTGTGTTGACTATTACTAATCAACATATTTTCTAAAACGGCAACACTAATAGCATATTTGGGAAGGCCATTCCCAGCAGACCCACCTCTCCCACCTCTCCCACCTCATCTGGTCATGGCACTGGGCCCCAACAAATTTGGGACCCACCCTGGGACCTCCTCGTCTGCTGGTCCTGCACTACCTTTGGGTGGAACCACCTCAGGGGATGAGGCTCGTGCCCCCTGGGAGTGGGCGCAGACCGGATCCTGTCACCAGAAGTCAGGTCAAGGGATTAGTGCTTAGCAAGCTCCGAAGGGAGTTTGGAGATCTGCTATGCCAGCTTGAGGGTTGTGTGCTGCATTTAAAGGGTCAACCTTCCCCTCCTGCTCAGCCCCCAGCACAGCAACCTTCAGGGCCGTGAATGTGCAGTGGTGAATGCCCATAGGTGGGGACCTCAGTCCCACTGTTTCCATTTGGGGTCTCATGGGCTTCCAATTTCCAAAACCCCCCCCACCCCGGCCAAGGTGTTTACCCCCTACTTGTCATATACCGCCCCTGTATGCTGTCTTGTCTGTCTTGTCTGTCTTCCTACCCAACCTTCCTCCCCAGTTATACTTACTATCCTTCCCCAACATCCCACTCTCACCTAAAGAAAAGGGCAATCTGTCCCCACCCCAAAAAATTGTCCTATACATAGCTGTCCATTTTGCACACGTGTCCACTGGACACATGTAATCTGGTTTAACTTGCTTCACAACACATTACTGTTTTATTCACCCCTCTCTCAGGCGATTATGTCCAAATCTACCCCCAAATTCAGTATATGTGGACAGCTGTTGCTGTAGAAGAAATGGACAGCTATGGACTGTCCCTACACAAGTCCTGCACATCCCTAGCTACTTTCCCTATTGTCTTTCCCTCTTTGTGCCCCCTTTTTCACCACTTTCCTATCACCCCTTTTTTCTATTATTTTAAAGAAATTAGCATGGGGATAAGCAGGAGTAAGCACTTTTAAGCAGTAGTAAGTGGGTTTAAGCCGGTTTGTTTGGTGCTAAGCAGTGCCTACATAGATTAAGCACTTTCAGGCTGTCTGTAAGCTTATCTAACTGTAAGTTAGGATTGCTTACCACCATGCAAACCCATGCAAACTGCTTAAAAGTGCCTTAATCACTCTATATGCCCTTGTTTTGGCCAGCAACCATATATATATATATATATATATATATATATATATATATATATATATATATATATATATATATATATATATATATATATATATATATGTCTATATATATATATATATATATATATATATATATATATATATATATATATGTCTATATATATGTTTTCCATTCGCACATTGGATCCACACTCTGAACCTCTCACGGCAAAACATCTGACCAAAGGCACTGTTAATGTGAGTGAAGGAGTCCAAAATAGGGATCTCTTGTTAGTATTGCCATTATCCCTTCTTCTACAACTGAACTGATCTGCCTTGCAACACAATTGCTAACACTTGCAAGTCTTGATCCCAGGACCCTACACAACATAGCTGCAACAAGTTACCAGTAAGCTATCTCAGCTGTAAAATGGTGGGATGATTTCTCTGACAAATCATGCAGAGCAGTAAGTCTACCATAGGCAATGTACAATGTGGAAGCAGTAAACATTCCAATGATACATATACACACACACATATACATACACACATATACACACACACACATACACACACACACACACACACACACACACACACATATATATATATATATATATATATATATATATATATATATATATATGTATGTACACATACATACATACACATATAAATATTTAAATACTTATAGATATATATTTAAAGAGTATATCTAGAGGGTGCACAGCATATCAAACAGCCATTATTCCTACAGGTCTCACCTTTTCAAATGGCAGTGTCTGATTCTTTCCTACAAATGAGAATAATTGTACGAAACATATGCCCACACACAATGTAAAGGACAGGGTACCACACACAAGTTTGCATACATAGAAATGTTTATTTGTGTACTATTTCAGTTATTAATGTCATTTCTTATAGCAGTTAGGTGTTTGAAATACATAATAACTGACTAATGCAACTCTCAAACAAAACATATGATACAGTAATCTGTAAAACATAACATACTTTGCTGTCTATGCTAAAGCCTTCAAGTAGTAGAACAGTAAAAAACACACTTGTCTTGAAGATGAGAATCAATCAGCACCTAATTACAGATGTAGTTCAACAGCCTCCAATTACACTCTGTACTCAACCCCCTAGGGGAAAAGTATCAGTTGTCACAATGTAAATGTATCCGTTATATAACAATGCTTAACTTAAAACATCAATATCACACTGACAAACAGAACTGTGTGCAAGACAGTAAGCTCTAGCCCATCACTGTTCCCATGGTGAAACATATGAAAATGTACAGCCATAGACCTTAATGTTTCTTATTACTGATATCCCTCACATGTTGTAACAGCCTAGGTTAAAAATATTTAATACCCCTCACCCATAAAATGTCTTACAAGGGCATATAACAGTGTTCTTCATACACTGACCTCTGCACTGTACAGGGTCACACATGTTTTGTCCAGCTGTACCACTCATATGCATGGACCCTACCCTACAATTTGCGTGGGAGTCCACAACATCACTGGAATGATAGCAGGAATGTCACCACTAAATAATGATAGGCCATTGCCTATAAACTCTTACTGCATGACATCTGGACAAAGCCTGGTATATAGGTGGAGGATAGAGACTGAAATACAGGGCCATATTTGAAATCTTGCTGTGATGCACTGTGAAAGTTGCTGGTGTTACAGGATTGGTTGTAGCATATCCTTAATCAGGAATATGAAGTCAGAAATACAAATGGATGTTGCCATGTACTGATAGCATTCAATGGAGAGAATTCCGCTGATATGTCGGGGACAAGACCTGCGTGGGCAACAAACAAAATATAACAGCCAATCCTCTGGCCATCATTTGGATAGGCCCACAGTTGAGAGCTATGCAGACAGCCTGCATTCCATGAAAAATTAGTATGTACAAACAAATCCTGTAAAGCTAGCAGTATTCAATGCATATAACAGGAATACTCACACACGGTCCCTAGGTCTGGATCCTTATACAAATATGTAGTTGGCCTGTGTCCACAAGTCCTGTTGTAAGAGGTATTGCTACCTGCTGTCTGTAACACTGCTACCCACACACAGGAAGGATGTCTTCCATACAGTAAAGGTAAAGGGACAATGCCCACATGATGTAGTCATTTATAGTAGTGGGTTGCTATGACATTGGCTATTGGAAGAACTACGTAGCTGCCTGCATGTAATTAGTAAGTGGAAAACATCAATTAGTACAGAGGCCATTACCTGATCATGAGCATCACCTGCAAAAGCCATGCTGCAACCTATTCAAACCAGCTCAATCCCTGTAGTGGAGAGAGAGAAAGAGAGAAATGAAAAAGAAAATAGCAAAAACAAAAATAATACTAAAAAACAAAAATAGTACTAAAAAAACCCAAACAAAACAAACCAAACAAGGAAGACATCCAACTGGTACACAGAAGACATCACAATAATAAAGCAGGCATGTGAAACATGTCAGCATGTAATTGAATGTAGTACTTGGTCTATAATAATGGGATAGATGATGTTGGTCTGTAATAATGGGATAGATGATTTTTAAAGATTTATATGTGCCATCAAGACTTGCTATAATGATGTCCTGCTGAACAACTGCTATGGACATAGCATCTGGCCCTTTGGGCAGTGGGCCATACCTGTTAACTGTGCAGATCTGCACAGAATGTGAAGATGTAAGCCATCATAGTGTTTGTTCTGTTCCTGCAAACATCTATATTAGTCTGGCAAATAGCTAAAGGTGGAAGTAATGAAGTCATGACAGACACATGAGTTTCAGACCCCACCACCTTCAGAACAGTCATGGTAATGTGAAATGTATCATGCACAAACTTCATAGGTTTGTAATATGCATATCTATGATCTGTCCCTACATATCCCTCCATGTTACGTTTTGTCCACATGTGATTCTGTGTTTTGTAGCAAGGCAGAACAGTTCAGCTGTGGAGGAAGGAGGTTCAGGGAGTGTATCCGATATCGAAATGCACTCCATATATCTATGTACATATATATATATATATATATATATATATATATATATATATAGGTAGGTACTAGGCTATCAGCCCTAGGGAAAATTATTTTCCTGTGCTCCTGATATATATACATACATACACACACACACACACACACACACACACACACACACACACACACACACACACACACACACACACACACACACACATATATATATATATATATATATATATATATATATATATATATATATATATATACATTTTCCCTACTGTTGAATGACTGTGATGCACGATATGTTTGAGAAAACATCACACATACCCAAATGGCTTAGTGATAAATTGCTGTGGCTGTGGTGTGCATGGTCCTGGGTTCACCAATTGTGAGGGCTGATAATCATTTTTGCTGGACAAGACAAGGGATGTTGGATACAGAGTGATTAAAGTACTTTTAAGCAGTTGTAGGTGGGTGTGAAATGGACAGTTATGTATGATGTGAAATTCTTTTTGGGAACAGATTCCCCTTTTTTTAAGGTGAGAGTGGGATGTTGGGGAAGGATAGTAGGTATATTTGGGGAGGTAGGTTGGGTCAGAAGATAGACAAGACAGACAAGACAGCAGACAGGGGTTGTATATGACACATGTGGGGTTTAAACACCTTGGACGGGGAGGGGGTTTTGGAAATTGAAAACTCATGAGCCCCCAAATGGAAACAGTGGCACTGAGGTTCTCACCCATGGGCAGTCACCACTCACTCCACCTTCACGGCCCTGAAGGTGGCTGTGCTGGGGGATGAGCAGGAGAGGCAGGCTGACCCTCCAATTGTGCCATGAGGCCCTCAAGCTGGTATAGCAGATCTCCCAATTCTATGCGGAACTCCCTACGCACCAGACCCTGGACCTGAATTCAGGTGACAGAATTCTGTCCATGCCAGATCCCGGGGGGGACGAGCCCCCATCCCCTGAGGTGGTTCCACCTGAAGGTTGTGCAGGACCAGTGGATGATGAGGTCCCAGGGTGGGTCCCACATGTGCTGGGGCCCGATGCCATGGCTAGATGAGGTGGAAGAGGTGGGTCCATTGGGAACGGCCTTACCAAACATGCTATTGTGTTGCAGATTTAGAACATATGTGGGTTAGTAATAGTCACCACAATCCAGGACTAGTTATAACAGCAGGCATAGATATTCCCATTAACCCAAAACACCAGATTTGGAACAGTTGCATAGCAAACCAAACACATGCATATATGGAACCACAGTGGCCATTACAATGGCATGCAGGCTACATTGATAGCAATAGGCCACCAATTATAGTGTTTCAACATAGAACATGAATATAAACACATTTCAATATTTGTTGAACAATAGGATATATGTCCCAACAGTAGGTTTGGTGTAAACATACCCATTGATTTGTGTGTTTAGATTATTTTTGCAGACATGGTGGGGGAGAGACAGAGATGTCAATTAACAACTTTTATATCCTTGCAGTATGAGGTCCTCTGACCTTATTTCCTGTTTGTTTCTTCCAGGTACAATGTCCTGTGAATGGCTTCCTGCATATACATCCCAGGAAAATGATGTCATCATAAACTTCATTGTACTACATCACGGAACCCTATTTGGACACAGGGCCCATGTTCTGCAGGAGAGGATTACCCTGTGGAATGGGCTTGTCCACAGGGTAAATGATGTTGGCCTGCATAACTGCAGTTATGAGCAGATGCAACATCATTGCACTGATCTGATCTGCCACGCTTGTCAGCATGCTGCTGCAGTTAGGAGGGACCAGATAGCCACAGGTGGGGGTCATGCCATCCCGCCTCCACTGACAAATGCTGAGGAGCTCCTCGCCAGCCTTGAGGCACCCGTCTGCCAGCCAAGCCAGGAATCTGAAGATAGCATTGTGGAGGTAGGTGCCACCCACACAATGGACGAAGAGTGTGCAGGTAAGTCCACAGGGCACATTAGTAGACCACTGTTGCTTATCCATCTTCATCTGTAAAGTATCTTCATACATATGTCAAATAACATAGTCTGTTGCTGCAGTGTAGTAATGAACAGATGTGCATAATCTCTAGTATTGTGGGTTTGTACTTTTGATGTACTGAAATGCTGCTCCCACCCTGTTCTAATGCCACAGGTGTGGCTACTGACATTATATCTCTCACACAACTATGTAGGTCCCTCTCGTATACAACTGGAGCAGCAGCCTGTAGCTGGTGAGTATGGAGTTGTTTTGTTCAGGTTTCCCAGTACACTGGCCATACACACATTTAACACACCTGCCCCTAATGCATGCTGTACATGTTCATTTATTGTTGCTGTTAACTGCACTGCATCACAGTGGTCACCATGGTGGCATATCTGAAGGGTATGTACGAATCCTGCATTATACCTAACAACCTGTCAGTGCAAGATGTGTGGACAGAGATGCACATAATGGTGGGACAAATGGCCTACAGTAGGGACATGTCTGAATCATTACCATTATACAGTGGCTGCAACAGAGTATACGCCACTATTACAATGGCAACTGTTCCTGATGTAAACAACGGCAAATCACAATACTACATTCCACACCTTTTGCAACCAGTAATGTGATGCTAACATGAACAATGAATGTGCAGTATGGAATCCTATGTTAGGACAATAAATATGGGGAATACATACCTTAACAACCACTGGAAGGATCTGTTTGCACACACTCCAAATAACATATTGTGGAAGCAGCTTTTGAGGTACTGAAAGCATTCACTCTTCTTGAGTACACGCCTTCCATCAAGTACAGGGCCTCAATGTCATACCAAGTAATGGTCTGCTGTCCAAGAAGTATGTCCATGACATTTGCCCACTCACCTGAAACAGAGGTAGGTGTGGCTTGCACACATCTAACAAACCATGGAATGGATCCTATATCCGAAAGGTAGCACTCAGGAGTGGAAGAAGTAGTCTTACCTCACCATTGCATATACCATGGCAAACAGTGCAGACAGTGGAAATATTATCCAGGGCTCTCTACAGTAGCATATGCATAACATCAAGTCTCCCAAAGGCATGTGTTGCAATGTGCAATGGTGTACTGAGACCAAGGCTGATACCTACAGATAGCATTAATAAAGATACATGTGGTGCACAAGCAGCACCTCACTCCACCTCAGGCCCACCATCCCCATTTTTACCTTGCTGGTGCCAGTGTACACCTTTAGGTTTTCTGTTCATTAGCATGAACTAGGCCAGTAGACATGGTGTTCTGAATTTGGAACACTGAAAAATGACACTCACGTGTGGCCCATAGTTGTCAAGCATATGCAATAAGGTTGAGGATAGGGAGGGGTGGCATCCTGAAAGAAAACAGTGAAGTGAAGCATACATCCAAAGCTCAGTAAGAATGGCTTTATCTGAACACAGTCAAGGTCATGAATTGTGCCAGACATAACCTTCACTCCACAGCAGTAGTGAAGGCACTGTGTGACCTCCAAGGGCTGTCAAATAAGCTGACCTTGCAATCCATCAGATTCGGGGGGCATTTATAGGGCAGAATGACCAAATAATGGCAAGTGAAGATAGACCATGTCAGTATACCCCTTCCAGGAATAGTGACTGCTGTAGTTCACTTAACAGGTGCTGCAACAAAACATTGTGTTAAGGATGTGCACACTTATGCAACCCACATATTGTATGCATCTCAATCAGCATCTGCATGACTAACACGTTTGTTTTATACTAGATTTGATTGCACAGGTCATATGTCACATATCAGGTGTGTGTAATGTTAACAGATGCAGTATTGTGGCCTCATTGCATATCATGGAAGAGGCTGGCATTTCAACAAGGGTGTGTACACTCCTCATAGCCACAGTAGCTTTGAAAGTTGTCAGTGTAATTGGATTTTATTGCTCATACATGCACTGCTGCTGATGAGATCTGCAAATCAGAGGTCAGGCATTAACTATTGATTTCTGTCCTCATATCATCCCAGATATGTGTCAGACATAGGGGCTGTGAGCAACAGAGCAAACATAACTGCCAGACATATACACATTCAGCAATGGTGTGTACACTCATGAGGTATGGAGCACAGTGCATGCCAGGGTGCTGTACAGATGCACAGCAACACTGCGTACATGGGTGCAGTGTGTTGCAGGGGAAGGGGCATCACCTACTAACACAACTCATGCATCACAGAGATGTATAATGTTGGTAACAATGATTGCACATAGCTGCAGTGCATGCTGTTGAGTACCATATGTCATGCATGTTGACTGTTGGGTAATGAGAGGTCTGTGTAATATCTTTGTGCCACCTCACCTGTAAGTGTGTGTGTGTGTGTGTGTGTGTGTGTGTGTGTGTGTGTGTGTGTGTGTGTGTGAGTGTATGTAGAGGTAAGCAATAACGTACAGGTCTTAAATTACAATTTTTTCTCCTCACAGGTGGCGAGGTGGTTCAGTGTCCCTCCTGCAGGCAAACTGATGTTAGTGTCCATAAAGACTCTAACAATGATGATAGGTATGGTGAGGTACTGGCAGGGTTGTCAGGGACTGAAGCTATGCCATCAGTTGACATCCCACTTGTATCCACCTCATCCCTGCACACAGTCACAATGCTTATACATACCCCATCACCAGTGGCCATAGATGAGGGACAATTGGTGGATGGTGGCATGGGACAGTACAGTGTGGAGACTATGGCAAGTGTGTCTGTACAGAGCAGCCATAGCCAGATGACCTGTGAGGTACCACACAGGAAGATGTACAGTGATGCTTGTAGAATGGCTGCTGGCCATCATGTCCCTTGCAGAAGTGCTATAGCAGGTGTCACCAGACACATATCATGGAGGCACAGGCACATATGGAACATTACACCAGACAGAGTCTGAGGCTCCAGAGGGCTACTCATTCCACTGTACTTGACAACATCAGTGATCTTGCAGGTGCCCACTGTTATTTTGCAGAGATCCTGGATAGACAGTTGGATGAGATGGTGGGAATCCTCGACCATGTGGTGTCTGTGTTAGAGCATATGGTGGGAGTAGGGCATAATACATGTGGATGTAGGACAGCAACACCAACAGGTGGAGGTCTACATAGATGTGCAACAAGTCACAGCCACTCCCATAGTGGCAGTTCCAGCACCAGAACTGCAGGGGTAGTGCTGTGCACACCACAATGCAGGAGGCCTTGTGCACGTGGTCCTGACTAGTCCCAACAGGCAAGCGGATGCAGCAGACATTTGTCATCATCAGGGGAGAGTAACATATCTGGGGTTCTACCTGGTAGTATCCATGAAACCCCTGGCAGACACAGTTCCCGTGTCCATGGCCAGACACGGTAAACTTTACACCCTGTCATGTACAGTCTGCAGCTGTCCAACAAACCCCTGTATAGGGCAGCCACATGGCAGAAATGTGTGCATATATACACACACGCATCACCAACACAGCTAAGGAACCTCCATACCTACACAGCACAACTGCACAGCCCATTTGATAAAGAACCTCCCCTAACACACACACACATGATGTCTACCAAATGGCTCAGCCTAGGTCTCTGTAAAACCCACAACACACCCTGGGCATATGATGATACCTGTGCCAAATCCCTGTCATCCATACCATCGATGCAGGGACATGCTAATATGGTTCTGTTGCACAGGGTGAATCTACTAAGGTTTAGCAATGTAATGCTGTTTAACATGTTTTCAACTGGAATGTTTAATGCTTACATGTCAGGGGGTGTAGCTGTCCAGCCATGATGCATTATAGCTGTTAATAACACTGACTAATTTTGGTCTCCATAATGTATTCAGTTTGTGTTGTAGGTGTCTGTGTGTCAGCAGGATGTTGGTCTGCTGTCATTTCCTACAAGGGGTATGGCATTGTGGTGACACAGTGACTGTGTCATATCCTGGGCACAGCTGAACACAAGTCGCAGGTCTGTATAACAGTTACTCCATGTGCCACATGGCTGATAGGTCTGAGGGGTGTATACAGGTAAGTCCATGGTGGCTGATGTCAGCAGCTCTTCTACAGTGGACAATGTTAAGTGGTGTACTGGGTGGCACACATCCAAATGTTTGTGAATAACACACCCAGAGGCTTTGGTGTTGATGCAATACACAGAGAATACTGTACACATGGATGTACTTAATTTTGCAGTGAACTCATTTTGGCCTAAGTAATTCCACCAAGACCAAATAGGCAAAACATCACACCAGTAAATAATCAGTCTGCCAGTTTAATGTCATTGATGATGGTACTGGCAGGATATATGTCCTCTTCCCTAATGTAGTGCAATCCTGGAGTTGGTAAATGTAGGTGTGCTGGTGTGGGTGGCACAGCTCTCCACTTTGGAGGGTGGGTGGTGGTGTAGAACCACAAATAGTGTGATTAACAACTACTTAACCTGTTAACATAAACTGTACAGTATAACAGCAGACTAAGTGAGGGGATATGCACAACAATACCCCCAATTAGGGTGGCTGTGTCCACAACAACCACACCCAACTATATATACAAACACCAGTATTGCTGTACAGCTGTACAGTGAGGAAAAGGGCATTTACACATCTACTACTAGTTTTGATGGAATAAATTTCCACAAGATGATTCCTTTGAAATGTTAGCTTTTGTCAGTCAGTTCTCAGACAAATGATCTCCTGGGACATGTATTTTCTGCAAACTGAAGTAGATCCCTTCACATACACCCACACTTACTTGGCAACACTGTGAGTAGAACCCCTATCTAGGTACTTATTCATACTAATGCGTTTGGCCTTAATTGCCCACACCACACAGCTTTTAGAATGAGGTGTGTCCCGAGTTTCTTGTTAAGTGAAGAACATCACCAAGCCTTGTACAGTATGGAATGGGGGATGTACTGGATGTTTATATATTTTTATTTATTTTTTATTTTACATTTGTTAACCTAGTCCAACTGGATATATGTCCATTTTCAGTGGAGGCCTGGGGAGAAAAGCTCCACACTTCATAATAGGATCCCAAAAACATAGGTACATTATCAAGATTTGGCAAATTATAATAGTACATTACATTTTAGCTTATAAGTAAGGAAAAAACATTCCAAGCTACATAACACATATGGATATACATGCAACAACATATGAGGTAAGTGAAATTGAGCACTGTTTGAACTTTAAAAAGGTTATACACACATTAATGTTAGTAAAAAAGAATAATTAGTTTGTGTGAGTGAGAAAATTAGTGTCTGGAGACAGTGGAGGTAGTTAGTCTGGTTTTGCACAGGGGCATAGCCAGTGTGATTTAAGGTATGGTTTGAGTTTGGATTTAAATAGGGTATTTGAAGGTAAGGAGGTTAGATCAGTAGGGAGGGAGTTACATGTTTTACCCACTGTGTTAGAGAATAGAGAGTCCCCAGCCAGATTGTTGGTTTTACTTATATTTACCATTAATTTACTTGATGAGTACAGGGTCTTCAGGTTATTGTAGGGGTGATTAGGTTAGTTAATATTGGAGTATTTGTAGGATGATACAGTATCTTATGGGCAATAGTTAGTTGGTTTGATAGAATAAGATTTGGCAATTCTAACCATCCTAGTTGATTAAGATTGCTACAGTGATGGGTTCTATAGGTAGACCCAGTTGCAAATTTGTCAATATTATTGTAGGAGCCTGCCATCTTGTTTGGATTGCTTTTACATAGTTTGGTATAGATAGGGGCCGCATATAGTAGGGTTGAGATTAGGTGGGTCCAGGCAATGGTGGTCCTGGCTTGTGGGGTAAGAAAGGGTTTGTTACTATAGAGGGAACCTAGTTTCTTGTTTACTGTTTTTATAGTGTTGTTAATATGGAGTTCAAAGGTGAGGTTGTTATTGATTAGTACTCCAAGTAGTTTTGTAGTAAGAGTTGGGAGATATGATTGTACCATTGCTAGATGTGACTGTAAAATTCAGTAGGGGCACTCTGCGGGTGGGTGAGAATAGTAGCATTATTGTTTTGTTTGGGTTCAGGATGAGACATCTGTGAAGAAGCCAATTCTCTACTGTGCTAAATGTGTCTTGGGTTAGGGACTGAAGTTGTGATAGTGAAGAGGCTGAGCATATTAGTGTGGAATTATCTGCATATTGGATACAGGTAGCTTGAGGTAATACAGAAGGTAAGTCATTAGTAAAGATAGAGAAGAGGAGAGGACCCAATATAGAGCCTTGAGGGACACCAAGGGTAACTGGGAGATGGGAAGACAAGTTATTCTCCCATAATACAGCCTGTTGATGTTACTTAGATAGGATTGGAACCATTGTATAGCAAGTGGATCCAGTGAAATGTTTCTAAGCATTTTTATGAGTAGCTGGTGATTGACCATGTCAAAGGATTTTGACAGATCAATGAAGAGGGCTGAGGATAGAGTATCGTTATTATGATTTTTATTAATGCAGTCAGTGAAGGATAGAAGAGGTGCTATGAAATGGTCTGCATCCATGTTGGCAGGTAGCTAGTAGGTTGTTTTCTAGGAGGTGGTTTAAAAGTTGCTTATGAATGCACTTCTCCATGATTTTTGCCAGTGGGGATAATATGGCTATAGGCCTATAGTTAGAAAAATCTTTGGAATTACCACCTTTATGCAAGGGGATGATATGTGAGATTTTCCAGATTGATGGAATAGTTCCTTCAGAAATAGTTCTGTTAATGAGGATGGATATGGGGTAGGCTATAGCTTTGGCTGCTTTTTGCAGGTATTCTGCAGGTAGTAGATCTGCAGAGAGGGTGTTGGGTTTAAGTTTCTGAATAAGGGGACAGACAAAGGATGTAGGAACAGGTTGGGATTGAAATATTGGGGGGCTGTTAGGGATAATATTGGAAGAAGATGCAGTGTCAGGGGATAGCTGATTGGCCAAATATTGAATGGTGTCTGTGAAGAAAGTGTTAAAAGAATTAGGAATTTGGTTAGAGCTGTGGAGATTGGAGCCTGAGGGGGTGGGTGTGAACTGAGTGACCAAGATGCAAACGTTTATTGATACCAGACCAGAATTGTTCATGTCAATGAACAATACATAGTATGACATACTGTCATATACACATTGACAAATACATAACAGCCATAGACATATCTGACAGACCTGGGTTTAGCAGTGCTAATTACCTTGTCAGTGAGTCCAATCTGTTACAGAGAATTTGCACACAGCACGTGCATCATTGGGCTGTTTAGTGTAATCAGTTACTGGTTAAGAATGACAGTGGCCCTCATGCAGTGGACCTTGGGACATGTAATGTGGGTACCATGGTGTAAAGACAGTATACCCAGCACCCACAGCACACACTGAATATTGTACTTACTGAAACCCATGATAATGCTCTGACATACCCACAATCACAAATTGACCAGGACGGCAATACAACCCCTTGTCTATCTAATCAGTGCTACTACAGGGAAATGTATTTATTGCACATGCCACAGGGATAGTAGGGTGAAGGTTTTTCATGGTCCTCCTAATGTCAGCAACATCACTAACCCTTATAATGTATGGCAAGGTTTATTGTATTTGGAGAATGCGGCCTCAGAAGGCTGTCTCCGACAAATATACACACTCGCACATATGCACACACTTGTCAGGACTCAGAGGGTAGCCCACACCTGTCTACCCATTTGTAGAACAGTGTTATGCTGGTACTGCAAGCTCCAGGTAGCCCATAGGGTGAATAGTGTAACAAGGTACATTTAATGTCAATTACAGCAGCAGCCATTTCTAAGTATGGCAATGGGGGTTGTAGTGGGTGAGAAGGCCCTCAGGGTATTATCAACTACAAGTTTACAAACACACAAGCACTGTTATTCTCAGTAATGCACACTAACACATTTCTCAGTACTGGAGTCCATAGGTGAAGGTGTTCCTAGGTGTTTACCAGGCTAATGTCCATGGAGAGATGAGAAGAGTAGGGGATTTGGGTACACTGGTATCATGCCACCTGACATTTGTGAGCAGGCCATCCATCAACTGATGCCACTTGAGTGATACCCAGGATGACAGTTAAATGCAACATCCAATCATCTGGTTTTCTCTTGCAGAGAGCCAGGGAGGTGCTCCAATTGACATGTATGCAACATATATTACATGGCATTTTAAATGTTTATCTGTTTGGAGCTTTGAAAATGGATATGTATCCAGTCGGACTTTCCCGGTTAACAAATGTAAAATAAATAAAATAAATAAATAAAATATTACATAACATGGCCAGTGTCTGGGTTAGAGACCTGTACCCAAGCATGTTCTGTTGACTGTGGTAGTTTAGATGAGGTATCCATGGCATGTGGTGTATACAGGGTGGGGTTTCCTAGCTCTGGCATTCATAACACAGCGGGGCAGACATGTCAGTGTCAGTCAAGCATAGATTGCCTGTAAGAAGCCAAGATGGATACCTGACACCTGCAGATCTGTACAGAGGACAGACAGAAATCAGCTAGCCAACAGGTTATGCAGTAGTATGAATGTTTTGACAAATATGCGTCTGACACTGATAGGTACGCCGTTACTACATAGCAGCAGCCCACAATGACATGTACTAAACACATAGTAGTCTACCGTTAATATCCACATATCAGACCAATATCCAGTAGCAAATACTTAATAACATACAGCTCACACACCAAGAACACAATAGATAGTACTCAGAGTCCAGCTTTGCATGCAGGGGTGTATGGTTCCAGTGCTAAAATCTGCAATCTACTCTTACGTGCGGAAGCACTGTTAACAGTACTAAAATAATGATACAGTACATGCAACTGGGACTGCATATAACCTGGGTACTACCCATGTATGAAACACATACAAAGAGAAAACATTGTTGTACTAGCCATGTATACTCAGGTGTCCCATACAGTATACTCACACCTCTTGCTACTGTAATGACAGCACATAGAAGCATGTCATGTACATGGAATTAAATACACTTATTAAAGATGTCATACTACAATTGTTTAGTACTCGTAAGTGAAAATAGTGTTCAATCCATCATGTTTTTATATCTAAATATACACATATCAGATAAATATGGTGGGCTACATCTGGGAAGGCATGTACAACACTCATGTTTACACATAACAAGGATATATATAGATACATATGTAGATATATGTATACATGTACATACACACACACACACACACACACACACACACACACACACACACACACACACACACACACACACACATATATGTGTATATATATGTATGGTTCCCCTTTAGAATTTTGAATTGCTGAAAACTTGATCCTCAGATGACCGAACCCAGATCGAATTTTCAGAAACTAGAAATTCTAAAGGGTGTGAAAAAGACATTGCAAGAATGTCTTTACAATGTTTGTGCAGGCCTGCACCCCCACACCCCCTACTTAAATATATGAACTCCAAAATCGCACTACAGCGGGGATGAGGGAAATCTCCCATTCCATGCTGTATGCAGAAGTGCACAATGGGAGGATTTCCATTCTTCCACTATAGTGCAGTCACGGAGCTAATATATATAAGCAGGGAGAGTCCAGGGGGCAAACATATAAGTGAACTGTTTGTTTTTCTTTCTCTTCCCTTCACAATTTTGAGTTACTGAAACTCGAGATTCTGGGCTCGACCTTATGAATTTCGAGCTTTTAGTAATGCGATCTTGTGAAGGGGAACCATATATATATATATATATATATATATATATATATATATATATATATATATATATATATATATGTGTGTGTGTGTGTGTGTGTGTGTGTGTGTGTGTGTGTGTGTGTGTGTGTATATATATATATATATATATATATATATATATATATATATATATATATATGTGTATATGTATATATATATATATATATATATATATATATATATATATATATATATATATATATATATATATATATATATTTATATTCATAGGTAGGTACTAGGCTATTGGCCCTAGGGTCTATGTATGCCTAGCAAAAAGGTATTCTGGCTTTCGCCACCCAAAAAAAAATATTTTCCTGTGCCCCTGTCGAGCAGAGCCACAGAAGTAATCCCCGGGGTAAATTTCCTATTTCTCATCCAATCATAAAGATTTTTCTCAAAGAGTGCTAATGAGGAGCTTTGTATGATATAGATAGATAGTTTGTTCCACAGTGTGGGAAGTCTCTGGGACAGGAATCTATCTTTCCAGCATGTTCTATTTATTGTGGTGACAAGGTTTAGGTCCCTAGAGGATGTAGCTTGGAGGGATTGGGATTTCTTTAAGTGGAGCATGTCCAACAGCTCTGGGTTTGACATAGCTTTGTATGTTAGGCAGAGATCACCTCTGAGTAGGTGATATGCAATTGAGTAAAGCTGGGGTTTTTTGAAACGGTCTGCATAGGGCATCTGTTTAAGGCCGGTAATCCTCTTTTTGTGTATTTCTGCAGCCTTTCCAGTTGTTGTAGATGTCTTGTGGGGTACATACCAATGGGGTACATACCAAAAGGGGCATTGTACTCTATAATGGGTCTAATGAGTGATGAGTAGAGGGGAACAATGTCTTCTTTTTTCCTGGATGAGAAACCTTTTGTGATGAGGTGTGCCACGTAGAAGGATTTCCTGACTACTGTGATGATGTGATTATCAAAGGAGAGACTACTGTCAACCTGTGTCCCAAGGTCTCTTATCATAAATTCTGTGTTATGTAGGCTACTGTCTATGTGGTAGTTCATTGGTACAGAGTTTTTACCAAAGGGGATGACAGTGCACTTTTTGGCATTTAGCTTGAGACCATGGCTTTTGACACCAGACATCTGCCTCAGTGAGGCCGTTTTGTGGGATGTCCACATCATTAGGAGTTTCGATTATAGCTCCTAGTTTGCAGTCATCTGCGAACTTCATTAGCCAAAGACCTTCTGTGTTAGCCTGTACTTCAGAGAAGTAGATACCAAATAGGATAGAAACCAGGACAGAACCCTGTGGTACTCCACTTGTCACTGGTCTGAAGTCAGATTTGGAGTCTGCTACTTTCACAGTGTGGGTTCTGTTAGTGAGCCAGTTGGCAACCCATCTTGTGACATAGGGATTTATACCTAGTTTAGTGACTTTATCTATAATTCCAGAGTGGGGATGGTATCAAAAGCTTTGTCAAGATCTAGATAGGCTTTGTGAAACACCTTACCCTTGTCTACGGCTTTTCTGACTGCTTCAAAGAAGTCTATTAGGTTTAGGGGACTTTAACTGCCTTTTACAAACCCAAAATGGCTGGGGTTCACAGTTTGGAGATTACCAATGGCTTTGTTTATAAATTCCATGATGGTACATTCCATGGCCTTGCAGGCAAGGCTCGTCAGACTAATGGAATGGTAGTTCCCAGGGTCCATGGTGGCTCTCCCTTTGTGGAGTGGAATAACCGTCACCTGTGTACCATTCATTGGGCACAAAGCCTGAGGTGAGGCTATGATTGAACATGGTACTTATGGGGGGGGGGGTGCCAGTTTGTTCTGTAGTTTGTGTAGATTGCAGCCTGGGATGTTGTCAGGTTCCATGGATGCTGTGTTCCTGGATTTGGAGAGTGTGGTTTTTACCTGTGCAGCCATGATTGCAGGAACACTGCATTCTTCTGGTATAGATATGGACCTTTTAGGGGGTGAGAGGCGGGTAAAGTTAACACTGAACCTATCTGTCAGGATGTTGGCAATATCAGTTGGTTCTGTATATTTAGTGCCATTGTGCTGTAATTCAGAGCAGATCTGAGTGTTGCCATTGAGATTCTTGGCATAGCAATAGAATGGTTTGTGGATGTGTTTAGAATCAGTGGCAATTTTGTTTTCATAACTTGCTTTGGAGGATTTTATGAGGGATCTCAGTTTCTTACTGAGGCTGACCAGGGAGTTCCTCCAATCAATGGATTTTACTCTTTTTTGCAACAGTTTCTTTCTTCTGTTGTAGAGTTTGTTTATGGCAGGGGTCCACCAGATTGGCTTCCTTTTTTTGGAGGATAGCATCTTGGTTCTATTAGGGATAGCACAAACCATGCACTTGTGTAACTGCTTATAAAGTGCATTTGTGTAGGATTCAACAGTTGCACCTCTGTTGTCTGCATGGGTGTC